>NW_017297745.1:9783-11970 GCF_001594075.2 Trachymyrmex cornetzi | reverse complement strand
ACCAACGCTTAGCGCTTTTTTTACCTTTTTTTTAAAAAGGTAAGTTTGTATATAACTTTAAAATTTCATAGAGAAAATCTTTTATACACATGATACATATCATTAGAGTTAAGTAAATAATAAAAAAAAGATTGGGTTTTCGTTTTTAATTTGGTAGAATTTAATTAATTTGATAATCAATTATACGAATATGATACATATCATTAGAGTTAAATAAATTATTTTTTCTTTGGGAAGAATAAAATGGTAAAATTTAATTTGTTCGAATTACATGGAATTTAATTTGGCGCCAATTGTTGATATCAAATCTTTTATACAAATGATACATATCATTAGTTCTACTAAACAGCAAACGTGATTAGTTATCAGTTTCACGGTCGATTAAGTAATTGGCGTCGGTTAAACTGGTCCAAATGGTGATTCTTTACGAAAAGCACCATTTGGGCCAGTTTCACCAACCCTTAGCGCTTTTTTTATAAATTTAAGACAACAATGTTCACCATGATAACAGAAATAAATTAAGAGAGAATTACCAATGTGAGCCAACAAAATGTTTTTTGCAAAATGTCATATATTATAAATCATAAGTATAAATTACAGACGTTTCGACATCATTATTGTGTTTGCTTCAAATGTATAAACCATATTCTAGATATAATAAGCAACTTTACTTTATTTCATTGGTACGCTTACTATATCTAGAATATGTTATTCCTACATTTAATAATGATGTCGAAACGTCTGTAATTTATGCTCATGATTTATAATATTGATAAAAAAATACTATAAACATAGTATAATTATTATATGAATGTATGAGTAAAAACAGTGTGTATAACTGTCAATTAATGTAAGGCAAGATTGTTTAAAACTACTTAGGGCGACTGTTATCAACGCCGATTAACTTAATCGATTAACTCAATCAGCAGTATAGCTAACAGCAAGTCTGTATATCGTTTTTATTATTATGTTCATGATATACTTTAATCTCTGTGTTCCTACTTAATTCTGTCTATAATAGAATGACTGCTGATTGAGTATCGAAGTTGGTAACAGTTGCTCTTAGAATATTATAAATGTAGTTATAATATCAAGAGACACGCGTGTCTTTACGCGAGTCAGCGAGTTGCGGGCATCCGAACATCCGAAATTCTCGGTTTTTTTAATAAAGGCTAGACCGATCGAGTTCTGAATATGAACTCCATCGACAGTTTGGGTCCGAAATATATAATAAACGTTTATTTTACCTCTACGTATCCCACGAACGGAGATATCGTGATGCGAAATCCGAAATGTCAAAATTTTATGTAAGATACGTCGCCTCAAAAAGTCATCTCCTTTTCATATTTTCGACGGTAGATGGCACTCGTTTATTACTGTCATTTACCGACTTATTTATCTATAGTTTCATTAGCACTGTATTATGTGTCGAAATTTCACTGTATAGTTACTGTAATACTTTAATAAGTTACTTTTAAATTAAAAGTGTATAAAAATATAAAACAGGCCGCTTGATGTGTGAACGTCATTACGTATATATTCATGCCGTTTATAGCCTCGCGAATTTGGTAACGGCATGAATACATACGCGATGACGTTCACACGTTAAGAGGTCAGGCGGCCTGTTTTAAATTTTTATATGCTTTAGATTAAAATTATTCAGAAACTAAAGTCGCAATCAAAGATCTAAAAACACTTTTATTATATGTCGTCGGTATCTTTCGATTGTGCGATCAGTCCGAATAAAATTGGTGCAGTCGATACCGAGATCTGGAGATCATTTCCCAAAAAGGGACTATTTCAGCTTTTCAAATTTTTTCAATCGTACGTGTAACATACATAAAGCGTTTTGTCCATTAAGCTGCTATTTACAATGCCTTCATAGAATTCTAATTTTATATATAAAATTAAAGTAAAATTAGCAACAAAAGTGAACCTTAACGCGTATTTGATTAATCATGATTCTTTATCTATAATAACTAGTGAAGAAGCAATTATTGAATATAATCGGCTAAACGACTACACAAACCAGAAGCACAAATTATTATTACTATTTCAAAAGAATATCGTAAAATTAAAGATGTGCCATAGACATTACCGAAAATAATAACTTCCGTTCAACAGTCAGATCAAAAAGTTCGACAAAGTATTACTTCTTGGGTTATACGTGGTTTTCAAAATACTGAC
>NW_017297745.1:8934-9600 GCF_001594075.2 Trachymyrmex cornetzi | reverse complement strand
GTATTAAACGAGATGCATTTGATTTTGTTGTAGCTCTTTGTACTAAATATGATTTTATAGAAAATTTGGTTGAGCATCAAATTATTTCTTCTTGTCGATGCATAACATGTGGTGATACAAAAGTTACTACAAATAATAATTTTATTTTCTCAATTTTTGTTAACAATACGAACAAGGAAAGTTTTAATCTTAACAATTTACTGAATACTTGATTTTCACATTGGTCTAAATAAAATAATAAATTATGTGAACGTTGTGAGGGAAATGATATATTATTTAAAAATGAAATAACATTGAGAGACGAAACAGATAATCATCCATTTAATTTCATTTTCATACCAAAATGGAACATTAGTGAAGCCAAAAAAAATTAATTTATGTGCTCTTCCAACAAGTGCAACAAGTTACAAAAAAACAATGGCCTAGAGAGCTGCTAAAAACATTTCTACATTATTTTTAGAAAATGTTGGTAATAAATAATATGTTCTAGTAATACGCACACGTGTGAAGAGATATAGTATTAATCATATAAGAATATAAGATGTTTAACACTACAAAATGCGTGATATCCTAACAAAATTACCTTTTTAAAAAAAGGTAAAAAAAAGGCACCAAGTGTGCATGTACGTTCCATAAAAAACTGTACTTTGCATAAACTAAAAAAAA
>NW_017297745.1:7077-8094 GCF_001594075.2 Trachymyrmex cornetzi | reverse complement strand
TTGTATTCCATTGCAAATATAAAAGACTCTTGAATAGAAAGATAAAGGTACGTATCATTTTGTCTTGTTAATTAAATGTTATATGTTGCAATAAAATATATGTTCTTTTCGCAAACTTTTACAAAATACAATAGTATATGTTATATGTTGCAAGAAATTATATATTCGTTTTACAATTGGCGTAATTGAAAGATTTGATTTCATTTCTTTTTTAATACATGCATACGTACTATTGAGGGGTAATTTATAATAAAAAATTAACAACATTACCACTTGAACTATATTATTTATGTAACGGTTTTTTTTTTAGTTTATGTAAAGTACAGTTTTTTATGGAACGTACATGCACACTTGGCGCCTTTTTTTTACCTTTTTTTAAAAAGGTAATTTTGTTAGGATAATAATTATAGTAATATGAACCAACAGGAAGTCTGTATATCGTTCTTATTATCTTCGTGAATCATACATAATAATAATTAGATAATTTGCGGAAGGAATGAAATATAATATTATTTGTGTTTATTACATATTATTTAATAATAATTAGATAATTTGCGGAAGGAATGAAATATAATATTATTTGTGTTTATTACATATTTGTAAATTCCATTTGAAAAAAATCTTGATATGCAATAGCTCCTGACAGACTTGGGAAATTGTTCGTTGTAGATAAACAGGTATCTAAACCATACGTGAATGAGAATTTGACAAAGTTCCAAATTTTATTCCAAACATCTTTGTGTAAATTGCATTTGAGACAAACCTCGACAAGAAATGCATCATGAAACGTATCTTTAAATTACAAGTTACATAATAATGTACGTACAAGATCGAACCTCCTCGAGGTTGATAAAATCATTCGACGCATTTTTGCACTACCGCGAACCGAGTTATTAATTATTATTGTTATAATTAAAGAGTTGACAGATATCCAGAGGAGATCTGTTGCATCGATGGCATAAAGGAAATCAATTCTGCTTTACATTCTGCTTTACAGACAAATATTTAACCAAACAA
>NW_017297745.1:5931-6945 GCF_001594075.2 Trachymyrmex cornetzi | reverse complement strand
AGAAGCAGAAAATCACTTACGTGTCCTCTATGCCATCGATGTGACAGTTTTCCTAACCTAATCATCAGCCACAGAAAACGGACACATGTGTGATGTGACTATGCACATTGCCAGCGCCATATTTCCCTCTAGCGCCGAAAAATCCAAAAGGACATTTCCCCCACCCCATAGCCCTGTCGACGACGACGACGTTTCTTAAATTAAAAGTTTCAAGTTCGGATTTTGCATCATTTTGCATCGCAATATCTCCGCTCGTAGAGCACGTAGAGAAAAAACAAAAACACTTTCATTATACAGGGTGTCCGAAAAGTGTGGAAACGGTCGAATATCTCGAGAAATACACATCGGATCAGAAATCTGAAAATATACGTATTCAATGTTTTCAAAAGAGCTATCTTTTGACATCTAACATGACCCCCACCCCCAACCGCTGTGGGTGAAAGAGAGGGTAAGTTTAAAATTTAAAATGGGAACCCCCATTTTTTATTGCAGATTTCGCTTCTTCAGAAAAAGTTACATAAATTTTACTTATTACAAACATTTTTTTTATGACAGATGGTGCTGTAATCAGCGAAATTAAAAAATGAGTCTAAAACGTTTAAAATATCTCAAGAATTCTCAAGAAATACTCAAAGGATCAAAAAAATAAAAATGTACGTATTCAATGTTGTCAAGAAAGCTATCCATTGACATAAAAATTCTACCCCCCACCTACCATCCGCTGGGGGTGAAAGGGTAGGTAACTTTAAAATTTTTAATGAGAAAACCCCCATGTTTTATTGCAGATTTCGCTTCTGCAGGAAAAGTAGTATTAACCCTTTAACGCCGAGATGTGCTGAATTTCGACATGGATTTCAATCCCTAACAATTAGCAGAAAAGAACGTAGACAAGTATCGGAAGGTCCATTTGTATGTAATATGGTATCAGAAACATGTTCCCGATAGTTAAACTTCGAAAACGTGTACTGTATACAATTTTCATTTTTCGATTTTGAGTTCACAATGGCGCCTATA
>NW_017297745.1:0-5435 GCF_001594075.2 Trachymyrmex cornetzi | reverse complement strand
AAAGTAGCCACGGCAGTATCGCTGCGCTTGGCTTAGCGCCGAGACACTACCAGGGTCTCCAGACAAAGTTGTTAAACTTAATTCCTATTGCTCGCTACTAGAGGGTGCTTGCTCCAACGCTGGCGAGTTTCGACGATGAAGTCATATGTCTTTTGTAGTTTAGACATCGCTGAAAGTGATTCAATCCTCACAGATTAGATTTCTTGACGCCAAAAAGATTTTCCAATCGATTGAAAATGAATCGCGATAAGCTGTTTTTCCGACATGTGCTTCTTCACTACTTCGACCTCAAGAAAACCGCAGCTGAAGCGCATCGCTTATTATCCGAAGTGTATGGTGATGAAACTCCATCGGAAAGAACATGTAGAGTTTGGTTTGAACGCTTCCGAAACGGTGATTTTGATGTGAGAGACAAAGAACGTCCAGGACAGTCGAAAAAATTTGAAGATGTCGAGCTGCAAGAATTGCTTGATGAGAATCCAGCTCAAACGCTTTTAGAGTTGTCGAAACAGTTAAATGTTACTCCAAAGACTGATTGAGTGACGAATTGATGCAAAAAAGATCATCCGTAGCCAACAATCAACGCAAAGTCATTTTGTTGCATGATAACACTTGACCGCATGTCGCGAAAAGCGTGAAGCAGGCACTTCTAGAACTTGAATGGGAAGTTCTCCCATACCCAGCGTACTCTCCAGACCTGGCACCGTCGGATTACCATCTCTTCCGATCGATTCAACACGCACTTACGGACACACACTTCTCCAGTTACAACGAAGTCCAAAAATGGGTGGATGAATCGATCGTCTCGAAAGATACCGCGTTCTACCGTCGTGAGATTCCCCTGTTGCCGGAGAGATGGGAAAAAGTAGTAGAAAATGGAGGAAATTACTTTGATTAAGATATTCATTCATCTTCCCTTCGAAACAAATCGATTTTCGAGACGAAAAAACGATAGTAATTAAGTTTAACACCTAATGTAATCATTTTGACTCTTGTAAGCTCTATATTTCTTTATATTGTTGCATAATAAAAATATAATAAACTTAATCTTAACTCTTGAAAACACTTTCGCGTATGGCATCTCCAGGCCTTTTTATTTTCAAGATTAGAACTTCTTTGTTTCTGAAAGATAGCTATCGTCTTGGATTAGAAAATAAGCTTTATGATTTTATCTTTATATTCCATAAAACTGTAGATAATTTGCGTTGAGGATTTCAGGAAATATCAGGCATTGAAAATTGCCATGGGCATCATACAGGGTCATCGAAAAGTATCGGACCCCCGTAATATCTTCAGTTAGAATGCATTTTGGAGAAAATATTCAATAGCAAAGTTGTATGGTTTCAAGCGAGGAGTAAGATAATAACCTTGACTTTGATCTTGACCATGTCCTTTAAGGTCATTTCAAGGTCAACCTTATTTTTTTAAATGGAACCCCCTACATTTTATTGCATATTTTTATAGCTTATCTCGAGAGCTTTCCAAAACCCTATAATAAAACATTTTTTCATTAAGTACTTTTTGAGTTATAAAGGTTTGAAGTTAACAATTTTTGACACAAAATGTAAAATATTTTGTAAAATATTATTTAATTTTCAGTAATCATAACCTTAATACTTTTGTGCGCGGAATAATGAGACCAATTAATTGGTTTAAAGAAAATACATTAATCAAACAGTGTCGGATCCCCCTAATATTTTCAGTAAGAATGCATTTTGGAAAAATGTCCAATAGCAAAGTTGTACGGCTTCAAGCGGTTATACTTAATAAAAAAATGTTTTATTATAATGTTTTGGAAAGCTCTCGAGATAAGCTATAAAAATATCCAATAAAATGTAGGGGGTTCCATTAAAAAAAATAAGGTTGACCTTGAAATGACCTTAAAGGACATGGTCAAGATCAAAGTCAAGGTCATTATCTTACTCCTCGCTTGAAACCATACAACTTTGCTATTGGACATTTTCTCCAAAATGCATTCTAACTGAAGATATTAGGGGGGTCCGATACTTTTCGATGACCCTGTATACTCAAGTGTGGCATTTTAGATAGTTTTTTGCTAGTATAATCAATGTAAGTTACAATATATTTTTGCTCCAATGGCCTTGATCTTGATAAGTGTTATCTGGGTCATGATACTGAAAAAATATTTCATTATAGTGTTTTAAAGGGTTCTAGAGATAAGCTACAAGAATTTGTAATGAAAAATGGAGGGTTCCATTTAAAAAATTCAATGTAACCTTGCTCTGACCTTGACAACGACATCCAAGGTCAAATCGATAATACCATTTTATATTCTCTTCAAAGTCAAAAATCTTTTATCTGGAACATTTTTCGATTTAACGTGGTGTTTCCGACATATTTTAGTGGATCCTTCAAAATGGTACCTGTGTGTGTTTATATGTAAACATATATATACAAGGTGGGGAAGAAGTATCGGGTCACCTGAATATCATAGAAAATATAAGTATTACAGAAAAGTGTTTCAGACAAAAGTTGTAGGGTTCCAAAAGATCTATTTACTGATCTTATCCGTTTCACTTAGCGTGGCGTCTTCAAGGTCAGGTCAAGGTCAGATCAATTTTTTTTAATGGAACACCTTATTTTTCATTGCATATTCTTATAGCACATCTCGAGACCTTTCCAAAACATATTAACAGTTTCAATATATTAACATCTTTATAATATATGATGCTTGATGGTAGCATCAAAATTATTAAATTGTTTGTCCATTTAATTCGCGATTACTAGAGTAGTTTTAATTGAGTTTATTTAGTCCGGAAAAATAATTTGGCGCGCAGTTTGAAAAAGATTACAATATAGTATACATATATATGCAAGTACATATATAGTATATGTTAGTAATTCAAGATTGGATTATTTAAAAGCAAGAGAAGATCCAGCTTCGACCGTAATAAGCATTTTTAATTTCTAGTATTGATTGTGTTTCTCACATATACGGCCTAAAATAAAGATTTTGTTTCCAAAACACTACAATAAAATATTATTTCATGAAATACTTTTGGAGTTATAAGGCTTGAAAGTTATAGTACCGCCGGCATTAGCATTACGCAAAGTGTCCCGATCTACGGCTAAAACCTCTTGAATGTCGTTCAAAATCATGTTTTGGATAACATTTGTTAACATCAAAGTCACTGGAGATTGTTTCTTTTATTTTCATTTTTGCACTAAAAATTCATTTTTATGTAAAAATGAAAATAAGAGAAACAATCTTCAATGACCTTGATCTTGATAAATGTTATCCAGAACATGATTTTGAACGACATTCAAGAGGTTTTAGCCGTGGGTCGGGACACCTTGCGTAATGCTAATGCCGGCGGTACTATAACTTTCAAGCCTTATAACTCCAAAAGTATTTCATGAAAAAATATTTTATTTTAGTATTTTGGAAAGCTCTCGAGATGTGCTATAAGAATATGCAATGAAAAATAAGTAATGTTCCATTTAAAAAAATTGATCTGACCTTGACCTGACCTTGAAAACGCCACGCAAGATCAAACGGATATGATTAGTAAATAGATCTTTTGGAACCTTACAACTTTTGTCTGAAATACTTTTCTGTAATACTTATATTTTCTATAATATTCAGGTGTCCAGGTACTTTTTCCCCACCCTATATATAACCATTTATGCAATATAATTAGTTACAACAAACATTTTTTATGTCAATGTTAATTTTAGAAATTTACATATTCGGTTCATTTTTGTCCCAATTTATTATTCAACAACAGAAAAAATATACATTTTCTTTCCAAAATGTTGAGGGGATGAACGCAACAGGAACCGAACAACTATTTTGGTCGCATTCAAGCTCCGGACCGCAAAGGAGCTAGGGGAAGGAGCGACTCAAACGGAAGGCACTTTGCTTCGTGAAGAGCCGGGGATCGAAAGAGGGACGAAGTGGAAGCCTCTCTTGAGGTCAACGCTCCGCTGAGCGGACCACGAATCGAACGCACTGATTAAAGGCCCAAACTGGGTCAGTGTACCGTGAGGCGTACTTTTACGCCAGATGTTCCAGTGCGTTCGTGTACTCTTTTTTTCGGTCTTGGAAGTGAATCCAAGTGACCGGGGAGAGGAGTGCAATCGCGGGCTAAAGTCTATCAATACAAGGAGGTGTTGCTTGAATTAAAGTAGTCGATCTTTTAATTATATAATATAATTGAAGATAGAGTTATCATTACATAATTTGGTTATCCATTTTTATAATTAAACAATATGTGTATGTATAAATGTAGGGAATAGAACAAATTGAATAATTAGAGAGCAGGTGAATAATCAGTGAGGGGAAGTAAGGCTTCTGCAGGAATAATGAAGGGAAATGGACAGTCTTGGAGATAAACGAGAACAGAATGGGGATGATTAAGGAGGAGCGGATATCCAATAGGAGAGAGAGAGGAGTTCGTCTATAGTGGTAATCGTGTGGGAATTAAGAGGTTCAAGAGAGGAGAAAGAAAGTCGTTGGGAGGATCGGGAAGTTTAAAATCGACGTCCGGGACAAGCTATGGACTTAGATATGGCAAAGGGAAGTAGGGTGACTCGAGGAATTTGTTTGGATGTATGGGAGGAATTAGTACGGGCGAGTAGGAAATGTCTATCGATAGAAAAAGAGGAAACAAGGGAGAGGGTGATACCAGTGCTTCTATTGCGTTCTGATTCTCCGATGATCGGACGCTGGCGATACAATTGCGGAGGCGACGGTTCGGCGCGGGTAGAGTCCTGCTCCGAATGACCCGTTGACGTGAGCGCGACGAAAATAAGAAGTTTCATAAACGTTTATTTAACGTTTACATAAGGGTTTGCAGGAATTTGTTAAGTATTCAGAAACGGTCAGTAGAGTGTTCATAAAACGGAAATTGCAACGCTGCAACGTTTGGAAGGCATTTTCTGACGAAAATAAGAAGTTTCATGAATGTTTGTTTAACGTTTACATGAATGTTTGCAGAAATTTGTTGAGAATTTAGAAACGGCCAGTAGAGTGTTAGTAGCAAAGCTAGGTATATACTCGCTCATGGGGTACCCCGCGGGGTGAGGTGCGGGGGGGAAAACTGGGCGAGAGGGGTACTGTGGTGCGGGGGGTGCAGCCAATGAGCGAGCTGCTTTTACCTCCGACCACCTCTCGCTGATTTCCTCCTCGGTTCCCGTCCCCACGGGTGCATGTGTGTGTGAGCTCGTGACGTCACAACGCGAGGAGCGACGTGACGAAGATCCCACGAGCTCGAGAGCGAAAGGGCGACTAAGGGAGTTCGCGAGTTTTTTCGCACCAATGCCCGTTCGCTCCCCCCCTTCGACCCCCTCGCCGACGAAGTATCCAGAACCCCCTGTGCTGTATGTTCGATCTCGTTCCCTCCTTACGACCCCCTCGCCGACGAAGTATCTAGAACCCCCTGTGCCGTATGCTCGATCTCGCTCGCACCAAC
>NW_017297744.1:0-299 GCF_001594075.2 Trachymyrmex cornetzi | reverse complement strand
TAATGTAATTATAGAGAAGTTAGAGCTACTGCTAGGACAGCAGGGCGATCAATGACGGGCAGTATACATACGTACTCGCATAGGGTGTCTATAAATTACCAACAAATGTTTCGTGCGTGGGTAGAACAGACTATACTGAATCGAAAAGTCCTGTACCATTTTGTGGTGTCAACAATAGTTAACGAGATATTAACGTTTAAAGATAGCCGAATACGCGCGTCCACTCGACCTACTATTGCCCATGGTATAAGGATAAGGGTATGCTCACGCGCATGCGACCAATCAAAATTGTCGAAGTG
>NW_017297743.1:0-815 GCF_001594075.2 Trachymyrmex cornetzi | reverse complement strand
GCGTTAGCTAATACTAACAGAGACAGTGTTAATGATGGAAGAGGTGCGAGCAAGGTCACTGTGACTCCCCCTCCTATGAGGAGTGAGACGGCTGGCCGCCGAGCTGTCACCAGTGTCAATGTGCGGGCGACCAAAAGTAACGCGGGTGATGCGGGGACGGAAAGACGGCCATCAGCCGTTGCGACTCGTCCTGGGACGCGGAGTGACGGACTGATTGTGCGACGACGTGCCGCGAGGGACGCTCAATTGCGGGCACCGAGAACTGCCGCGGTGCTTCTCAAATGCGTTGAGTCTGCAGACCAAACGGGGCCAACGTACGCGGAAGTGATGAGACTGGCGAGGGGGAAAATCTCCCTCGAAGAAATGAGCATTGAGAACACCCGGATCCGAAGGGCGCAGGCGGGAGGTTTGCTAATCGAGATCCCGGGTGGTGACGAAGCAGGTGCGAAGGCGGAGGCCCTCGTGGGAAGACTTAAAGAGGTTCTCGCTGAGAGCAAATATAAGGACGGTGTCAGTGTGGTACGGCCAGTGCGCAGGGCCGAAATCAGGCTGATAGACATAGATCAGTCTGTCACTGCGGAGGAAGTGATCGCGGCTGTGGCGGCTAGGGGACAGGTCCCTACCGCTGACGTCAGAACCGGTCCTCTCAGATTGGGGCGGGGCGGCATGAACTCGGTGTGGGTTCAGTGTCCGTTACAGTGCGCGAATAAGCTTATTAGCGAGAGACGAATGAGAGTAGGATGGTCGTCGGCGGGAGTGGTGGCACTGGCGAAAAGGAGGCTCCAGTGTTTCCGATGCCTGGCGGTGGGGCACAC
>NW_017297742.1:0-279 GCF_001594075.2 Trachymyrmex cornetzi | reverse complement strand
GGGTGAGCAATCACTTTATCCGTGGCGGCAGTTTCACCCGCTTCGCCGATTGGCGCTTTATACGTAAGGCCCGTCTCGACGTACTCCCTCTCAACGGTGCACGACATTTTGAGACAAACGACAATCGCTGTCGGCGATGCGGTGAAGCATCGGAAACTTTACCCCATGTGCTCTGTCATTGCGGTATCCATTCTGCCGCAATACGGCTGAGGCACTACGCTGTCCTGCACCGCCTCTGGAAGGCCACTCGCCTTCCAGGGGTAGTGCGGGTTAACCAGC
>NW_017297741.1:0-284 GCF_001594075.2 Trachymyrmex cornetzi | reverse complement strand
AAACATTCTCAAGGACAAATTGTTGTAAGAAACATAACCATGTAACCATATTTAGAGATAAGATTAATTCTGTATCCATTTGTATTTACACTTATTTGTATTATGATGTGCTATTTAAGACGCCATATTATTGACTAGCAAGTTACCATACTAGTTACCGACCAACGAATTACCATACTAGTTACCGACCAACGAGTTACCATACTAGTTACCGACCGACCAGTTACCATACTAGTTACCGACCGACGAGTTACCATATCCGTTACCATAAGATTTATCGACAT
>NW_017297740.1:0-805 GCF_001594075.2 Trachymyrmex cornetzi | reverse complement strand
GTGATATATGTATACACGTTGTGAGAATATCTCAAGTAATATAAATTAAAATGTTTTTATGCTATAAATAAATCCTAAATCGTAAGAATAAATTTTTATACTTTATCATTAATTACCTAATTTGTGGAAGAAAGGATAGGTTAAAAATTATTTTTGTACATATAATAATTGTTTATTATAATAAAAATGATATACATGTGGGATCGGAAGATGGCGCTGGACAAGATGGGAGAAGGATCGTAACTAAGGAGCGTGGAGAGCAGAGAGGGCGCGTAAAACAGAAAGATGAGAAGTGCGTGGTCGACGAATTAGATAACATTGGCTGTGGCGACTCTCGGTTCACTTTTTGTATCTCTTTTAATTTCAGTTATATGTATTGACACATTAAACTCTAAACATTCTTACTATTTGTAATAACATTCCTACATATTTTGGGGGCTCAGCCGGGATCGAACAAAGAGCCGAGAGTGAAAGAATTGCACAAGATTCAGTAGCTAACCTACGACGCATAACCTACAACGCTCGACACGAGGACAAACTCAAAAAAGAACGGTTTGAAGGATGGCCGAACTAACACTTGGAGAGATATTCCCGAACAAGCTAAGTAGTTATACCACGAAGTTGAAGGATATTAATACCCTGTATTTATTATTCTACGGAGAACAAGGTAATCCGAAAACGAATCGCAAAAACGTTCGCGCGTTCAAAGGATTTCAATTCAACGACGACCAGGAATACGAGACTAAGTTAAACCTTATAATTAATATTTTTATAATCGAAGAGTTAGTTAAGCTTTGTACATGGT
>NW_017297739.1:0-229 GCF_001594075.2 Trachymyrmex cornetzi | reverse complement strand
TTCTTCATCGCAACAATTCGATTACAGACCTAACCGTTCAACGGTGGATGCTGTGTCAGAGGTGAGGAGGGTTGTTGCCGATTCAGAGGAGAAGTACGTTGTGGCCATCTTATATGATGCCACCGCGGCTTTTGACAACGTCTAGTGGCCATCAATGATGGAGGAATTAAGGAGAAGGAATTGCCCGTTTTATCTGTATAAAATAATAGCCGACTATCTATCAGGTGTA
>NW_017297738.1:0-252 GCF_001594075.2 Trachymyrmex cornetzi | reverse complement strand
CCGTAGGGGAGAGAATAACGATTATTGATAAATCTTCGTTTTACCAATACCGGTGCGCACGTTCTTGTTTCATTTCGCGTTACGATCTCGTGAAACGCTGTACGTCGAATTGCGCTAAAACTCAGATTTATATTACGTCGCGATGTTACTTCCTCTTCTTCTTCTTCTTCTTCTTCTACTACTCCGTACCTTTCTCTCTCATTTTCTATTATCAATCTTCTGATACTATCGAAATTTACCCTAAGCGAGTTC
>NW_017297737.1:0-1222 GCF_001594075.2 Trachymyrmex cornetzi | reverse complement strand
AAATATTTTTTCTCAATAATCACTGTTTTTAAACTAAACTGTGGCTAAAAAGGTGGATTCGTTCGTGGGATCTCCAACATCCTGAGCAAGCATCTTATGCGCTCGATCACGAACAATTTTTGCAAATCCTTACGAATGCGCTATATAAATTGTATGGGAAATTATAAATAATTAATATTTCGTGAAGTATCTCGCGTTATTTTTTTCTTATTCTTTTCAAATTCCTGTTTCTAATTGTTGTTGGAGATGGCATTTGATAGATAACGATATGATAGGTCTCAGATATTATCTTTATAATATAATAATTTAGTAGGTTCCAGTTTAATTTGTCCGATTTTTGGCAGTTTGTATTTTCCAAAATTTATGATTATACCATATTTAGTAGGTTTCGGTTTGATAAGACTTATTTTTGATAGTTCTTATTTCCCTAATTTTGTGACAATGTATTATTTTGCGTTTACAGTTCATACAATATGTTTCTAATATTATATTTTGAATATTTAAATGTTGTGTCAATGATCACATTTAAGATTTACAATTGTTAACAGATTCAGTGGTATTAGATGAGCATTAATAGTTTTTATTATGTGTTTTTCTTTCGATCTTAAATCCTTTTATAGATTTATGACCGCCAAATTTTTCGTTTGCTGGTAAAGTAGACTATACTGAGTTGGAAAATCCTTTACCATTTTGCAATTTTCGTAATAATTAACAAGGTATTAATTACTAAAGTTCAATTATTGGTTTTCAATAATTTCTTACTAAAGTACTAATAAAACTTTACAGAAAAACAACAAGAGACAAACATTGTTTATTTTCTTCTCATAGAGTTTTGCCGATTTTTTCAGAATTTTGTATCAACTTTTTAGTACTGCATTTTCTGATTGACAACTATTATTAGTAATAACATGAGAAAATGCGGTACTAGAAAATTCTGAAACGATCCTCAAAATTCTATTGTTTCGCTCTATTAAAGCACGAAAGATTTTTATAATCTTCTAGGACACCTTATATAAAATATGGTAATGAGATAAATCAATTTTTGTATTTACAATTTATGTAAGAGTCATGGTTTACAAAAAACAAGTAATAGGATGTAAGTAGTAAAGACATGTTGGATTGGCTACTGTTTATGTTATAACTTTACGATTTCTACTGTGATTGATTAACCAAGTTATTGTTTACATTTTATTGCTTAAGGAGGTTGTAAAGCTGAGGCGGG
>NW_017297736.1:56970-58621 GCF_001594075.2 Trachymyrmex cornetzi | reverse complement strand
AATCCCCTGGAAAATGATCTACGTGCCACGTAGACGTAATGACTCGTATCCTCGGGAAAAATACGCGTTCGAAATCGGTACTCGTCCGGGGTTGATTGTTTCTGATCGAGCAGCAAATAGCCGTGAGGCCTTGACGTAGCGTCGTAGTATGCCTCTTCTAGAAATTTCGGATCGTCGGGATAGACTTGACGCGCTAAGTGACGAATTTGAGCTCGATCACGTGGATTTTTGAAAACGACGATGTAATTCGCGTTGAGCGATATATCGCGCTGACCACGTCCCTGATGGAAGAGATTCTGCGAGATAAGAATAACACTGAGATTCTTGTGATGACTGCCTTTGGTGAAAAGATCCACGATCGCGTCGCTCGACGACGATTCTCTCATAAGATCGTCGATTATCACTAATTTAGGGGAGAGCGGATCGTTCGAGTAATCCTCCGAACGAGGTAACCCCTCGCGAAATTCAATTACGTTCTTCTTCTTCTTCTTCGTCGCTTTAACGTTACTGCATCACCAACTCTGTTCTTCGATCTCTTTTTCACGCTCGTCGTATTGTAATTATCGATAAGCTTCTTGCCACTTCGCGTAATAAAATAAAACTCTCTCGAAACGCACGTCGGACAAGAGAGATAAATATCGGAGGAAAGTCTTTACGAAAATCGTCTTTCCGCAACCGGTAGGACCGCATACGATCGATGTCCAGGGATGTTTCCAGCGCACGTCCATTTTGCGAAATGAACACGTGATTACCGTGCAAGACTTCAAAAGCAAATAAAAAAAGGGTAAAAAATGGCGCTTAACATTATTTTCAAGAATGTGTAAAGAACGAATTTAAGCAGGGAGATAAGCTAATCGACGCGACGAGGCCCCCGCGCAGCGGGCACACGCTCGCGTCAGTGTACCCCCGCGTAGGCTAATTAGGGGGCGGAGAGCACCGAGTCGCCTTCTGAGCTGATTCGCACCACGGTGCGACGCGCATAAGCTTATCCGCGACGAAGTCAGCCTACAATTCTTTTGGATATGTGAGAGGAGAGGGCATCGCCGCTACGAGCTTATATGCCGTGGGAAAAAAGCTTATAACGGAGAAAGGAAGAAGGTAAAAAATTTTTCTTGTGTTTTAAATATAAAATATTTTATTTTTATGTTTATTACTTATTTCTTACAAAAAAGGGGAAAAAGAGGAAAAAGAGCTTTTAAAGTTGTTTTTTATTTAATCATTTTTCGAACGCCTCGAATACAATACAATTTTATATGGTAAAAAAATATTTATATTTTACATTATACAATTGAACAACAATTCTAATACTAAAAAGATGTACAAAACAATAAAATGTTTACAAAAACAGTATTCATATTTTACAAAATCTTACATTATAACTTTACATTTTTACCTAATTATACTAATGGACGGAAAACTCGACAACGTTGCTAACTTAAAACGAGAGAGAAAGTTCAAGCGAGAGAAAGGTTATTCGTCTACGAAACCGTATGGAAAAGAATAACGATTATTAATAAATTTACGTTTTACCAATACCGGCGCACATGACTTTGTCTCATTTCGTGATAATTTCATGAAACGCAGTACGCCGAATTGCTGTAAAATGCAAATTTATCACCGCTTTCCCCGCCGTTTGTTCTTCTGCTTCTCG
>NW_017297736.1:55400-56772 GCF_001594075.2 Trachymyrmex cornetzi | reverse complement strand
GCGGTTCGTACTCATTCGGCTCACCGGTACTCAAGTAGATACATGAGTCTGTATCGTAATATAAAACGCGCTTATCTAATTTTTCTAAATAATCGTATAATTTTAATCTCGCTAACGCCGTCGTATTTGCCGCGATTACGACGTTCGTCATCGGAGAAGATGCGACCGCCTCTTCACGTAACCGCCACGAAACATATATTACCTCGTTATTGACGGGTAATATATCAGTTATCTCATGCTCCGGACTCGTGAGTAAAGTCATTAGTCGTTGGTATGACTTTACGATCTCGGTATTAGGCAGATTGGTTCGCTGGCCGAATTTTCCCCAAAATGAATTTAGACAAAGCTTAGCGACCGAACGCAAACCGGAATTTCGAGTAATGTTATTTCTATCGAGAACGATACCCTCGGTTTTTTCGTATTCCCTCAGGTAACGTTCCTTAGCATCGTCATCGTTATCCCCGCATTCGCTCGGCCATCCACTAGCTTCCTGCTTTAATTGTAGAAATGTATTTATATATTCGGCAAACAAACCTCCCTGCCGAGTATTGGGATCGTATCGTGTGACTTTATACTGCCAAATTTCACTAACGCTCGTCACGAGATACCCCTTCTCGATGGCTTTGCGTAATTCGCAGGATACCCAGGTACCTTCGAATTTACGCTCGTCGGGACGATCGTGAGTGCACGTTTCCTGCGAGAAAGTTTCGCAGCAGCTTCGACACAGTGCGAAAAGCAGCTTTCCTCTTACCCGATACGGGAGTACCGGATGAAAGAGATTACGCGGCGGGAGCACCTTGCAGCGTACAAGACCTTCGACCGAGTCAAAATTAAAATTTGGCGCTTCACCAATTAACTCGTTACAGTCCTCACCGACATAAATATCGGGGTGACCGTATGGGAAAGCACCCATTTTCAATACGTACGGATACAAAGAGCATACGTCCACATAACGTATTTTCTCTGTACCCGTAATTTCATAGCGGGTAGCGATGTTTCCCGTACGACCGCCGAAAAACGCATCGCGCGGGTCGAGAGGATCAGATTTTAATAGCGCGTGATTCTTGAGAAAATCACGCATCTCAAGATTTTCACGCATTTCCCGATCAAAGTTACACTCTCATTTCTCTATCACGTGGTATCCCCGTTTTCGTAGACGATATATCGATGCGAGAGTTCGTTCGTAACGCGTGTCGATCGTATCTCCACGATTCGTGGACGAAAGCGTTCTGTCGCGATTCACCTGAAAGCACGTCCATGCCAGAAACATCCGTGGAATTGAAGTACGTAACGTTGTATTCCGTCTGCCTATTCCGACTCGTAGTATCCGTCAACGCGCCTGCCATCAATCTCGTACTCGCGCCCTCGTCCC
>NW_017297736.1:53308-53531 GCF_001594075.2 Trachymyrmex cornetzi | reverse complement strand
GGCACTTTGAGCTACTGAACTCACGAGTCGCCATATGTCCTCGGAAGTTAAGTCACGCACCGGACGAAAGGATAGTCCTGCTAGACCATGCGTTAAATTCATAGTTAAGTCACGCACCGGACGAAACAATAGTCCTGCTGGACCATGCGTTAAATTCGGTGAATCGTACGATAAACCCACGTAATCGCCCGATTCGCACGAACGTATCGCATACGCGTAGATT
>NW_017297736.1:52628-52834 GCF_001594075.2 Trachymyrmex cornetzi | reverse complement strand
AAGAGAAAAAAAGTGAAGATATTGAGTGTGTGAAAATTGAAAACATCGCGAACAGACCTTTTATCACACACCCGATATAGCGACTATATTTAGCATACTAAGGTAACTCATCTTTAGTTGCTTTATTCAGTCACGCGACTTTCGAATATTATTTCTAACGATTCGATCCACTCGACACCGGCGTGTATGAAATATCTAATAAAAAG
>NW_017297736.1:49385-50650 GCF_001594075.2 Trachymyrmex cornetzi | reverse complement strand
AAACAAATTTTTAGTGAAATTTTATATTTGATTTTTAAAAATTATATTACTGCTTACCTCTTACTGCAATGCGTTGCTTGAAGTCGGCTATGTAGCCTCCGACATCATCTTCTTCGTGGTCGTAGAAGTCACGCACTTCCAAATGTCCCGAGATGATACTCCTCAATCTCACATCACCGCCACAATGCCCCAGCTTGTACATAACACAAAGTAATGTACTGGAGCACCTCCCCGCGAAATCCCCGAAAACCGAATAATTAATTTCATCATTATCTGTCAACTTTGACAGATAATCAACTACCACTAGCTTTCCGTTTAAGTTGCAAGCGATGGTGATAAATTTCGTAAGTAATTCGCGAAGCGCCATTTTTACTGTTAACGAAACTTCGATACTTTAAAATTTCTAGCGCAAAACAACTCTTGACAGAGTCTCGACGTAGAAATAGCCCTTAACTTTCTCACTACACACTATTTATACACCAATAATATTCAAAAAAATTCCCCCTCCCAAAAAGCAGAATCGGTGAAAATTTCTGGTTACGTCATCGACTAGTAAATTTTCACAATTTTACCGATCGATTCCTTCCAGTTTCCTTCCTTTTATAAGACATGAAAAGATTTTCTCGAAAAATTCACAGAGTGAGAGTCGATAAAAACTTTTTTTAGTTACATACATCATATTTTAGAGCTTTGAAAAACCCTTTTTTTGTGTGATCATTTTGAAAGCATCTCTCCACCATTACTTACCTTTGGAAAATTTTTGTAAATCAAGTGTCAGAATATTTTCCTTTATCTCGAAAAATTTTTTTAATTTATTGCTTCTTTATAAATGAATATTCTTGACAATATATTCAATTTTTACGAGTTCGAATATATTTATGGTACGTTCGAACATTGAAATACTTCCGTTTTGTAACTTTGAGAAAATTCTTTCCTAAAAGTAACCCTTTGCTCTGATTCACGTTATTAGTTTGGAAAAGTTTTTGTCACTCTATGGTATTCTTATCCTTAGGTTAACCTATCGCATATGTAATTTAACATTTTTGCCAAGCTTTTTAACTGAAAGGATTCTCACGTACTATAATTTTATGACAAGCACAAAAAATAAAATATTCAATAAAGAAAATTCATAAATCGCTTGAATTTTTGTTAGTTTTCCTTTCTTATACTTTTCGTTGTAAGAAAGAAAAATCGTGCACCCTGCAAACATATCTTTCTCTAAATGTTTTTTCTTGTTCAATATTGTATAACTAAGACTTATTTTT
>NW_017297736.1:48165-48910 GCF_001594075.2 Trachymyrmex cornetzi | reverse complement strand
CAACGAAGGAGGGAATCTTCGAACCTATCGTCAAATTGACTGGCAATTACGCAGAAGGAATCAACTTCGATTCGAACACGTGGAAACAATTTCAAGAGAATATGGGACTCATGAGCACGTACCTAAGCGAAAGCAGCAAAACCAAAGTAAATCCTATCTCATTCGCAAACATATTCGTGAGCTTCACTCCGCCTACGGTGCGAAAGCTATTCTGGTGACGCACGAGGAAAATGAAAATGTTCCAAAGGAAGTTTCATCCGCAAATACACAGGCAGAATCAGCACAACCACCGATGAAGAAAAGAAAATCTTACTCCGTCGCGATTGTAATGCAGCAAGCTACATTTCAAGGAATGGAGAGAGTAATCAAATGTATCGATGCGCATGTAAACCAGCTAACGTCTGTTATCGACAACGTTAACGAGTGCGCACGATATTTGATCAAGGAGATAGAACTTCTGACTAATCCCTTCATCGACGCTGAAATCATCAGACTCGTTTTCCGAGGCAACAAAGAAGCCATTGAACGCTCTGTGAGAACACAAATAAACAATTTGACATTTCTAGAAACATACTTTAATATATTGTGTTTAGAATTAACCGAACTAAAATTCAATGAAATTGTTAACATAGTTTTAACCAACCTTGGATTATGATTTTATATATCATACTTTTTATGTAATAAGTCATTCATTAATGTAGTATCACATTATCAATAAACAAATTCTTTGTATCTTAAATTCTTG
>NW_017297736.1:46253-47983 GCF_001594075.2 Trachymyrmex cornetzi | reverse complement strand
TTTTACCTCCCCTTTCTCCCTATTGAAAGCAAGAGTCTCCCGAAAATTCTCGTAAAAGTCCTCGTCATAAATAATAAGAAAAATGCTTTCACACTAAGACGTCAACACGTTGGAGACATCGAACCGCTGCAGCAAAAAAATGGCCTGCAAGACAAAAGCTGTGTGCTATTCATGTTTGCTGACCGTACCTTCCCCCTCTCCCCCCGTAACGCACAAAATTCTCGGCCCCATTTTTCCTCGGTCTTTACCATCCGTCATTTTACAGTGGTATTCTTCTCTGCCGACACCCCCACCCTCTCCAATCGTCGCACGGGCAGCTATGGACCGAGCCAATCAGCGTGTGGGCAGCTATGGGCCGAGCCAATCAAAACGCGACATTTAATTCCCTCGTAGCCCACCCTCACGTCACTGACCAATCAGAGCGCACCATTTTCCCTGACAGTCCCGTCTAGGCCACCCCCACCTGGCGCCGGAGGTCGAGTGGAGGGGGTTTGTTTTGACGGCCCATAGCTGCCCACTTACTACTCATGCCGCTCAACATGCTGTTGGGCTTTTGCGAAGATTACAAACGCGTAGTCGTCAACGCTCGCCACGAATTGATTTTGATACGACCGCGCAACGATTACAATTGCTTGGTGGGAAATCCTGCGACGGAGCCTGAGATTGAATTATTCAAAGTTCAGTGGCGGATGCCTCATGTAGCATTAAACGAGATCAATAAATTATCAATGCTGCGAGCGTTGGAAAGCGGTCGTTATCTGAGTATAAGTTTTCGCTCGTGGGATCTGTATGAGTATCCTTTGTTGCAGAATACGACCAAGCATTCATGGGCTGTCAAAACGGCGACTCAGCTTGAGAAGCCGCGATACGTTATCTTTGCTCTACAGACCGGCCGAAAGAATGTCATGTCACAAGATGTCAGCGTGTTCGACGATTGTAATTTGAGTAATGTGAAAGTATATCTAAATTCAGATTTTTATCCGTATGGTGACTTAAATCTGGATTTTGGTAAAAAGGGGTACGCTGTCCTGTTTGACATGTATGCGCGTTTTCGTAAAGCATATTATGGAATCGATAGCTTCGAGTACGCTGCTCAACGTACTATCGTTTATCGAGAAAGGACCTTTTGCAGTCATTGATTTGCTCGCGACAAAACGAATACGCATAGAATTTGACTGCAAGGAGAATGTGCCCGCCAATACTACCGCCTATTGTCTCATCATACACGATCGTGTAATCGAATACTGTCCGTTGTCCAACGTAGTGCGCAAAATCATGTAAATTGCAACGTCAGCAAGTATCCCGAATATAAAAGAATGGAAAACCAGGGTGAGGTGCAGTCTCGAAAAATTGCTCGTCATGGTCATACCAACGTTTGTGGATCTACAAGGATTCATCGTTAACAAGAAATTTATCGTGAAGGAAGTAGCGGTGCTGAGAGGGGGAACCATTCTCACACACTATATTTTTTCACATCCTATGCCATGGCATTTTCTGACGAGATTCGACAAATCTTGCACTTCCTGGTTGAGTACTTATCACCATGGATTGCGGTGGGATGATGGGATGGTCCCTTACAGCATGGTGAGACGTTTAATTATGGAAGCTGTATTAGAACAGGATGAAGCTGTCGTATATGTCAAGGGACACGAAAAACGAGGATGGCTAGCTGATATGCTCGACACTGATGATATCATCGTCGAAACTCTGGATGCGCATTATAAAGATGT
>NW_017297736.1:45712-46123 GCF_001594075.2 Trachymyrmex cornetzi | reverse complement strand
AATAAAATCTATGTTATCTTACATTAATATGTTATCTTATATTAATATGTTTTTATTTTCGCCACCCTAACCTGTAGATATTTAAAATAAATATAACTGATAGATGTTGAAATGAACTGATAGCGGTTCGATATCAGTTCGATACCTGTTTACAGTGGATCAATAGCTGTTTGAAAGCTGTTTATAGCTGTTAAATATCAGTCCGATAGCTGTTTATAGCGTACCGATGGTTGTTTATAGTGGTTTTGATAGCAGTTCGATATCGGTTCGATAGCAGTTTGACAGTCGTTCGATAGCCGTTCGATAGCAGTTTGATAAAGGTTTGATAGCTGTTTATAGCTGTTAAATATCAGTCTGATAGCTGTTTGATGGCGGTTTGATATAAGTCTAATTGCGCTTCAATGCGAAGAG
>NW_017297736.1:44366-45470 GCF_001594075.2 Trachymyrmex cornetzi | reverse complement strand
TTGCACGTGGTGCTATACATTTCGGTTGAGGTATAAACTTTTGCACGTGGTACTTGGTCGGAGGATTCTTTTCAAAATGATATCACTATGTCACGTACATTTTTACTATAAATTGTCGCACAGCCTCCACGGTCGTCAGTTTGCTTGTCGAATTAGTTCAGTCTGTTAGTTTAGTCTGTCAGTCAGTATGTGAAAAATGTCAAACATTAATACTTTACTATATAATTTAAATAATATTAATATTTTGGCGCATTCGTTGGCACAACAGAGTGACCAATTAATAGAGAGTGGGCGTAATCTACAGACCGCAGCTGCAAACGCGGGACATCATGAGCCAGGGTTACTGACGGTCACCTATGATATTTGCGTTAATAACGAGTTGCTGGAAAGAGATCGTAAGTATTAAATTATTAATTCAATACTTGATTGGCATTAAAGCTGTATGAGATTAGAAAACCATTGAGGTCGAAATTTAGTTAATAGAAATAATATTGTAGATAAAATTTGTTTACTCAGATGGGTTAATATTATCAATTATATCATTTCATTTATAGATTCATCTAGTTGTTTATCTTTATATATTTTAGTTTTGTTTATTTATTTGAAACGTGAAGAGAGAGAACGATGATATAACAATAATCTTTTAAAATTATTTCAACGATGTGAAAGTTTCCTAAACAATATTTCATCATTCTTATATTGAAATTTATCACTAAAATTAAAAAAAACGCCTACATATTTTATTTCTTTATTTTATTTACTTTTTCCCAGACATGGTACATCTGATGTTATAGCTCAACTAACTGGGGTGCTGGACGTACTAATAGCATCGACGCGGGATGTGGAGAGGAATGTCAGGAGGGTGGATCGAAGGATGAGGCGGAGAGTGAGGCGAGAGAACAGAAGTTTAGAAGAAAACGATATAATTATAGAAGAAAGAGAGAGAGGGGAGCAGCAGTGGGAAGAGTGATAAACATAACAAAAAAAAACAAAAAAACACATGTAATAAATAGATATAAATAAATATATACATATACGCATATAAATAAATATATATACATATAAATATACGCATATAAATAAATATATATACATATAAATATA
>NW_017297736.1:42011-43653 GCF_001594075.2 Trachymyrmex cornetzi | reverse complement strand
GGCCCCCCCCGCCGTTGTCGCCGCTGCGAGCCGCCGCACAGTGGTGACTTTGGGTTATGACGGAAATTTTTTTTTTTCAAAAATACTAGCGAAGGGTCAAATCTGAACGAATCGTAACGAATTTTTTTTTTAAATACTCGTTATAGATTGTACTTTAACGAGTCACTGCCAAAATTTCGAAATAAACAATTGTAAAATTGTAAAAGTTAATAACATTCGACATGTATTCATTGCTACAACTTTATATTGAACCGTGTCTTTTTTCTAAATGCCATTTTACTTGGAAATTGTTATATGGGGGTTTTTAAGGTCGCTGATTACGAATATGAGGTCATAAAATAGAAATTCAAAATGGCGGATCCAATATGGCGGACCTGATTTGGACAAAATTATGCAAATGACAATGAAATGAGTATCTGGGGGTTTTCGGGGTCGCTGATTACGAAATTGAGGTCGTAATTCAAAAATTAAAAATGGCGGATCCAATATGGCGGACACAATTTGGAAGAAAACATTAAAATTATAATAAAATGAGTATCTGGGGGTTTTCGGTCGCTGATTACGAAATTGAGGTCATGAGATAGAAATTCAAAATGGCGAATTAGACATAGAGAACCGATACAAATCATAAAAAATGAATATCTTCGGGATTTTCGCGGTCGCTGTCTACGAAAGCTATGAAAGTCTACAGAGGCTATGACAAGGAAATTACACCTTATGAAGTATTTAGCGAAAACAAATGTTACAGTTATATAATTAACAGGCAGTGTACTAATTGATTAATAACTTTGTTTAAGCAATGTATATGTGTCTATGCAATTTTCCGGTTGCTATGTATCCGCCATTTTTAATTTTTGAATTACGACCTCAATTTCGTAATCAGCGACCCCGAAAACCCCCAGATACTCATTTCATTGTCATTTGCATAATTTTGTCCAAATCAGGTCCGCCATATTGAATCCGCCATTTTGAATTTCTATTTTATGACCTCATATTCGTAATCAGCGACCTTAAAAACCTCCATATAACAATTTCCAAGTAAAATGGCATTTAGAAAAAAGACACGGTTCAATATAAAGTTGTAGCAATGAATACATGTCGAATGTTATTAACTTCTACAATTTTACAATTGTTTATTTCGAAATTTTGGCAGTGACTCGTTAAAGTACAATCTGTAACGAGTATTTTAAAAAAAGATTCGTTCAGATTTGACCCTTCGCTAGTATTTTTGAAAAAAAAAAATTTCCGTCATAACCCAAAGTCACCACTGTGCGGCGGCGGCGGCGACGGCTGCCAGCGCGCGATGGTGGATACTGACCCCGCGTTATCCGATAACGTGCCGCGATGGGGACAGGAGGCGGGGACCGCGCTCGGGACCAGCGGCTCGCGCGCGATGACGGCTGCGCCCGGCGGATACTAACCCCGCGTTATCCGATAACGCGCCGCGATGACGGTATACGGCGGGCCCCGTAATTGTCTCCTCTCCCCGCGACGTTATCCTCGCACACACCCCTGAAGTAATCCCTCACCTCGTGACATTACCTCCTATGATGTCACCCTCCTCCGCCCCTGTGACACCGTTCCCTCCCTACCCTGTGACGTCACCATTTATGACGTCATCCCCCCTCCCTCCCTTGTGACG
>NW_017297736.1:32033-33971 GCF_001594075.2 Trachymyrmex cornetzi | reverse complement strand
ATATATACGTATATACATATATATATATATTATATATATATATATATGTATGTATATCTGAACGTATATATGTATATACGTATGTATGTGTTTATGTAGATATGTTTGTATGCATGTGTGTATATAAATGTATGTACATACGTATGGATGCGTGCACGTATGTATTTACGTATGTACATATGTACGTAAGAGATGACACTACAGTATATGTGCTGTGGAAAAACAAAACAAAGAACATAATCATTTTATCTGCTATACATACATTATCAACATTTTATATCTCACTTCTCCGCGACATTATTAAGTGTCTAGGAAACAGCGTTCAACAGATATTGCACGGCTATCGAACTGTTGATGAACGATTAACGAAAAATGTATGGGATTAATCGGTAAAGTATCCTTTTGAAAAAGTATGAGCAATTGCACTGAGCCCAAAACACTAGTCTGTAAACAGAATATTCATACCGCATTTCCAAACCTAGCGAGATCACAGATTTTACATGACTGACTGACTTACTGACTGACTGATTAAATCTTTATAACTCTTTTTTTTGTTAGAAAGGACTGATTTATCGACTGACTGACAATGAGTGACTGATCTATCGCTGTAGCGTTCTACAAGCACGAGTTGCATTGCGCTACTCATATCCGGACATGTATCACCGGACGTGGAGAAAGTACTGTGCAGGAAGGGAGACAAAGTGTACGTTAAGCGGCTTGGATTCGATGGATCGTACAATTCGTGGATATATGAAAAAACAATGTCATTTGATACAATTTCGATTCGTGTATTTTTTTTTATACATATATGAGGCGAAAATTATAATGATAATAGTATATAATAGTATATAATAGTAACATATAATATGTATATAAATGTAAAAAAACATACATAAAGTGTAAATTAAAAATAATAATAATATATATAAAGAATTTAAAAAAATATATGATACATGTATTACGAAGGTATCCGCCAATGCCTCCATGGTAACGTCTCCGTCGAGTCCGGTATGACGTATCGTTTGTCGTCGTATGGATTCAGAGCGATTTTTGATTCGGATATTGTGTATACCTCGTGTAACTTAGAGCGTATACACGATTGACGGCGAGTTATTTCAATCTCTTCGTTCAAACATCGCGTGTAATCGTCGAACGTTATCGTTTGCGCTACGACGTTACTCTTTACACCTTTTGCCTTTTTAATGTCCTTCTTGCCGTCCACCCTCACCGCGTACATCTTCGCTCTGAGTCCAACGAATTCGGTCATTAATACACCGTTGTTCTCGTCTTTCATCAGGCAGGGTACTTTTTTATTCGCGAGAGGCATACCGTACGCGTTGTCCGCCGGATAACCGTTTGTGTCGAATCTTGCGATATCGCGAGATTTCATAGTCTCGTAAGCATCGTCGCATTCTATACGGTAAATGAGACTGTCCGTGGCGGTGTACATAATTTGACACTTGTCGCGATACATCGGTGACATGTACTCGTGGTGAAATTCGTACAAGCAGATTTTCGATACGTCGAGTATGCACATACCTACGTAAATCGGCTCGTTGAACTTCACCTCGAGTTTGAGCAGTTGGACGGCTATCAAATTCTCCGCAAAGACGCTGCGGCTGTGAAAATTCGGTTTCGCGATCATTGACTCCGCACCGTATCGTCCGTTCCATTTCGTTACTAATTTTACGTCTCCATGATTGCGCACATTCTCCATGGTCTTGCCGAATACCGCGTTGTTCATTAGTTTATACAAATTTTGTTCAAAATCGTTCTTCGCTAAAGTTCTAAATTGTGTATTCAGTTCGATATAATCGCGGAGCCATGGAGATTGAGCGAATTGTAGCACCCGGTGGATCTTCGTCACGCGGAGCCCGTGACGAGTACATTGCTGCAGATTACGATAGTGGATGACGTAACGCTTCTTATCGTACAGCG
>NW_017297736.1:26518-28028 GCF_001594075.2 Trachymyrmex cornetzi | reverse complement strand
CCAAGCATGTCTTCCCCAACCTCTCCCCTCCACCCCCGCGCCATAGTTCCTCTCGCGACCGCGACGCCAGCGCCGCTTGGTGGCAGCCAGGCGGCTGTATCCGTGGTCCAGAACCATCCTTGTATATCTAACAATATACATATAAAAATTGAATTTTGTAACAATATACAGGGTGATCCGTAATTCGCGCATTCGGGGTACAGGACATGATACTCTATGCTAAAACAAACAACTTTTTCCTTTAGCAAATTTGCGTCCGACAAATAGTTTTTGCAAGAGAGCCTGCTGAAGTTAACGAATAAGCGCTCGGATCCATGTAGCGCTCAGGGCCGGCGCGCGCGCCTCACTTGCGTGTACCAGTCCGTGACTAGTATTCATAATTGATGTCTTTTAAGACGCTCATACGGCTCTGTTATGATTAGTTTGTGACATCTTATAACTGTTCTTAAGATATCTTATCTTAAATAATAAGAAAAAGCTATGAACAATATCGGCATTTGACCTTTTTCCATATTGTGTTGCATAAAGAATGAAAATTTAATAAAATAAATACTGCCTTTATTTCTTACGTAATACATGAACACCGACGAGATATTATTAAAGACCGTCAACCCTGGGCAAATTTTCGACGGTGTAAAAAGGGCCCCAAGGGCCCGGAGGTAATTCTAGAACGCTGACATTACCGACAATTGATATAAATTTGCTATTATTAACATAAATATTTGGCTCATGCATTATTAAATTCATGATTTTTTATTACATAAATGTCCCATAAATAAATATACATATTTGTAAAGCTGTAATATCCTATATATTGGAAAAAAATCACAATTTTTTCTCTGTAATTATCATCTTTAGTAATAATCAAACTTTGATGATAACACTAAAATCTCAATTTTAAAGAAAAATCGAGTATTATTAAGTTATAAATGCATAAATACATCTACTAAACTAATAAATCATAAAATTAGTACAATATTATCAGTTTTTAACTCTTAATCACTTCAATATTCCCAAGGACGCGAACTCCCGTAAGGATGTCGGTCTTTAATAGTATGTCGTAGGTGACATGAATAAAATATTATCCGCTTGCATAATAATATTCTGAAAATAGTCCGACCGTGCAACCTTCTCGTGGTGTACCTTGGGTTACGCTAATGCCGGCGGCACAATTTACATTTTTGTAGAAAATTTCCCGAAATGCAATAAACCAGATTAAAAAAATTATAAATCAATTTTTAATAAGCCGTTTTAATGGACAAGACTTAAATTTCAACATCGCGTTAATTTAAGTCACAAAATAATTTTTGCAACTCCGTAAAGTCGATTGATTTTGCAAAATTATCGAGATTATTCATGAATTTCTCATAATGTTTCTTAACGTAAAAGTTTACGATGAAAATCGTTTGATGATAATCAACAATGTAAAACTGAAAATAGAGGCTTTTTGTCATTTAAAACATAATCCCATAAAAAATTAATTTAAAAATTAATTAATTAATTATTTATT
>NW_017297736.1:16552-26241 GCF_001594075.2 Trachymyrmex cornetzi | reverse complement strand
TAATTGAAATAGAAGAACGCTTGCGAAGCATATTATTATTTACGTTTGTCTTTATTTTCAGATTATTATTATGCAAGCAGACAATTTTTTATTCATATGTTACGTAAGAAATAAAGGCAGTATTTATTTTATTAAATTTTCATTATTTAAGCAACACAATATGGAAAAAGGTCAAATGTTGACATTGTTCATAGTTTTTTCTTATTATTTAAGATAAGATATCTTAAGTACAGTCTTAAGATGTCACAAACTAATCATAACAGAGCCGTATGAGCGTCTTAAAAGACATCATGTATGAATACTAGTCACGGACTAGTACACGCAAGTCAGGCGCGCGCGCCGGACCTGAGCGCTACATGGATCCGAACGCTTATTCGTTAACTTCAACAAGCTCTCTTGCAAAAACTATTTGTCGGACGCAATTTTGCTAAAGGAAAAAGTTGTTTGTTTTAGTATAGAGTATCATGTCCTGTACTACGAATGCGCGAATTATGGATCACCCTGTATATTACCATGAAAAGTAACTGACATATTATTCAAAGTCCCAGTTCAAGGTGAACATACATAAAGCGTATTTTCAGAAATATAAAGCATTCAAAATTTGAATGATTATCTGATAATATATTACCATAAAAAGTATTTGATATATTATCAAAGTGCCAGTTCAAAGTGAATATACATATAAAGTGTATCCTCAAAAATTTAAACCTTTAAAAATCAATAATTATATGATGATATATTACCATGACAAGTAACCGATACATTAGTGAAGGTGCCAGTTCGTAGTTTAAATGATTATCTAATATATATTATTATGTCAAGTAAAATACATCAATTCTCAGGTCAAGTACAGAGAAGCTATACGGTTAAAAACTTTATTAATTATTTGACGTAACATATATTCACTTCGTTCTAGAACTTTAGAAAATACCGTTCTAATATGATACTTTTTGTACTTCAAGTGCCGTCATTATTGAGGGGTTGGGCGGAATAAAGGTCTAATTACAAAATCTTGATTTAATATACAAACGGGTGCAGCATTAAATAAATTTATGTAATGTCCTTAAGAAATTACATGTTACGATATTTCTCTATTACGATCGATATTATATAAAGAAGCTAAATTCCTGATAAAGGATCTAAGTAGAGTAGTGCCTTCATTCCACCCATTCTCTCAATTACTCTGTAAAAGCTTCGATATTATTTCTAAATGGACACCGAGAAAGTCATTAAATGGTTGGAATAAAGGCACAACTCTACTTCGATCCTTTATCAGGAAATTAGCTTTTTTATATAATATCGATCGTAATAGAGAAATATCGTAACATGTAACTTCTTAAGGACATTACATAAATTTATTTAATGCTGCACCAGTTTATATCAAATCAAGATTTTATAATTAGACCTTTTTTCCGCCCATCCCTTCAATAATGACACCACTTGAAGTACAAAAAGTATCATATTAGAACGGTATTTTCTAAAGTTTTAGAACGAAGTGAATATATATATTACGTCAAATAATTAGTAAAGTTTTTAACCGTATAGCTTCTCTGTACCTGACCCGAGAATTGATGTATTTTACTTGTCATGATATATATATTGTTAGATAATCATTTAAACTATGAACTGGCACCTTCAGTAATGTATCGGTTACTTGTCATGGTAATATATCATCATATAATTATTGATTTTTAAAAGTTTAAATTTTTTAGGATACACTTTATATGTGTATTCACTATGAACTGACACCTTTGATAAGGGGTGATCCCGATTGATCACGGCTCGATTGGACACCACCAATCACAGCGACCGGTGTTTAGGAGCTTTGTAGTCTCAAGCGCTGTGAGTGGCTCGTGTCCAATTGAACCGTGTCCAACTGGGTGCCACCCCTTTGATAATATAGCAACTTCTTTTTCTCAATTTATTTTTTTTAAGAATTTTCGGTTTACATAATATTTGCTCGTTTCAGGCAATAAGACAACGTTTTTTGAACAATACATCACTCGCTGAAAATACGAAATAAATTAAAAATCGGAAGTTCATACAAAAGTTCAAAATTGTACTAAAGAAAGATTGAATGCTTTTCATCTGAACCATTTTCATAATTCTTATATTTCAATATTGAATTCATCGAAAGTTTTTTGAAAGCAGGCCGCCATGTTCTTTTTCCGAGTCATTAACAAATTGGTACTCCGGAATTACAAGCAATTATTTTTCATTGTACGTACTAGTATGAATTTTAAGTCAAATCTCAATGAACGACTTTTATATTTTGTGCACTAAGAATAACATATATCGCACTTATTTTTTATTATCAAATTGTAATCTGTTTTACTTGTATGTATGTATGTTCTTTTTGAACTCGCACCTTCAATAACATATGAATTACTTTTCATGAGGATATATTAATTAAATTTAGATATATTTACACTTTATGTAAGTTCACTTTGAACTGGCACCTTCAATAATATCAGTTACTTGTTATGGTAATACATATCGTTAGATAATCATTTACATATTTAAAGGTTGAAATTTTTGAAGATACACTTGATTTATGTTAACTTTGAACTGGCAGCTTTAATAATATATCAGTTACTTGTCATGGCAATATATCTGCAGATAATCATTTAAAATTTTTAAAGGTTTACATTTTTCAGGATACACTTTATATGTATGTTCACTTTGAATTGGCACTTTGATAATATATCAAATACTTTTTATAGTAATATATTATCAGATAATCGTTTAAATTTTTAATGCTTTACATTTTTGAGAATACGCTTTATGTATGTTCACCTTGAACTGGGACTTTGAATAATATATCAGTTACTTTTCATGGTAATATATATTGTTACATAATAATTTCAATTTTTAAAAGTTTACATTTTTGAAGGTCTGCTTACATTTTTGAACATGGCCTGATCTTTTCGTTGTTATTGCTATCTAAAATCTCTTGATTTATTACCGAAACGTGCTTTTGAGGCATTAATAAAATAAAACTTTGAACGGCTATAACAAAAAACTAGTCATTTTCAAGCTTTGTGTCTATGGACACTTTTGATCAGTGAGTCAAGAACTATAACATGCTAAGATTTCAGCCAATTTCACTGAGGTCCAAAATCCTATAATTTTGTGCGGAGTCCTTTAGTGTACGTTTCATAAAATTTTACAAATTTTAGTACATTTTTTATTAAATTTTATGTAGATTTGTATAAAACTTAATGTAAGTAAATGTTAAATTTAAGTTATTTGTAACTTTATTTTCATTAACATCACATTAAATATTTTTGATGTGACTGCTTGGAATTTGTTTCCATTACAAGTGTAATAGATGGACATTCTCCCAATCGAAGTCATAATCAAATTCAATCTGATGTTCTGTGATCACCGATTGGTCGTTACTATTCCGGTTAATATGATTACGATGTTCAGCTAATCTAGTTTTTCTTTTTGTCTGTCCAACATAAAAGGCATCGCATTTTTTATGACATTTTTGTGATGTTTGATCCAATGGTGTTTTATCAAATCAACAGCGATGATACCAAACATAAATCATATAAAATCAAAAAACGATGAAAAATAATGATCTTAATGCATTCTTACAGCCAACGTAAATATGTCTATCGATTTTGCTCAGTGTCAGATTTCTGCAATCTTTTTCTGTTGCTAAAAATGAGGTTAATACCAGGATTGCACAATTATTGAATGCCACTAAATGTTTTCTAAAGCGAAATCCTAATGTCATCTTAACAAAATCTGATAAGGGAAATATCATCGTTGCATTAAATAATAATGATTACAAATCAAAAGTCTTGCAGATGCTTGAGGATAAAGAAACCTAGATAAAATTAAAGAAAAATCCGATTAATAAATTAAGTAACAATGTCCAAGATCTGTTATTAAGATGGAAAGAAGAAAATTTTATTCATGATTTAATGTGTACAAAATATTATCTTATAGCGGAGGTATTCTCCCGAGAGCGTATTCTTTACCGAAAATACATAAATTGAATTGCCCTTTCAGATTAATAATATCATCTATAGATAGTCTTTTGTATGTATTGGCAACTTTCATACATGATGTCATCTCAAAGAATGTACCTAAATCGGTTTACAATATTGACAATAGTTTTCAATTAGTGAAAAGACTTAAGGGGACACGTTTTGAAATTGAACATGTCTTAATTTCAATGGATGTTGTGTCCTTGTTTACCAATATCCTTACTGATTTGGCTATTGAGAGTATTGATAAGAGATGGAATTTTGTGAGAGATAAGGTCAATATCTCGAAAGATGAGTTTATATTGGGAGTCCAGTTGGTACTCAATTCAACTTATTTTAGTTTTGATGGGGAGTTTTATAAACAAAATTTTGGTACCCCTATGGGGTCGCCTCTCTCTCCAATAGTAGCCGATTTAGTAATGAGGGATTTGGAAGCAACCCAGTGAGAAATGACAATGAAATCGACGTCGAATCGACGTCGATTTGACGTCAATTCGATGATTTCGATGTCGAATCGACATCGATTCGACGTCGATTCCATTGTCATTTCTCACTGGGAAGGGCATTAGAGGCTTTAGGTTTTCAACCCTTATTTTATTTTCGTTATGTAAATGATATTGTTATGGCAGTTCCAAAAAATCTAGTTAACTTTACACTTGAGACCTTTAATTCGTTACATGACCGATTAAAATTTGCCTTAGAATTTGACGATGACAAAATAAATTTTTTGGATATTACTATTATTAATAATAACAATTTAATTGAATTTAATTGGTACCATAAGCCTACGTATTTGGGAAGGTATCTTAAGTTTTTATTGATACATCCACTCTCACAAAAAAGAGGCATAATAATATATAAGACAGATAGAGCGTTTTTATTATCGGACCCTAAATATCACCAACAAAATTTTGAACGCATTGTCAGTACATTACTAAAAAATGATTATCCTATTGATTTAATTTTTAATACTATTAACGCACGTTTAAAAATTCTCATTAAGGTGCGATACAACAGAAAGAATCAAGTGAGGAAATCAAGAGGGACTGTACTTCTTGGTTTGTACTACCTTATATTCCAAAAATTTCAGATGAATTCAAAAGAATTAGTAAAACCTTTAATACTAAATTAGCTTTTACTAGCTTAAATAAATTAAATAGTTTGATCAAGGGACATAAAGACATTCTCTCAAGAGAAATAAAAATGTTGTGTATAAAATCTCATGTAAATCTTGCGATGCCTCTTATGTTGGACAGACAAAAAGAAGAACTAGATTGGCTGAGCATCGTAATCATATTAACCGGTGTAGTAACAACCAATCGGTGATCACAGAACATCCGATTGAATTTGATCATGACTTCAATTGGGAGAATGTCGCGATTCTAGATGAAGAGCGTTTTCTTAATAAACGTTTAATATCTGAGTGCCTTCGTATATTCATGCAAGAGAATAGTCTAAATTTACGCTCAGATACAGAGGGTGCACATCAAACTTATATACAATTATTAAAAGACATTAAATAGTTATATGTTGTCGGGTATACAAAATTTTGTTTATGTATTGACATTGTCCTTTTTTCTTTTTATTTTCGTTGTTGACCTAATATGTCTTTCTTATTATATTAAATGCGTTAGTCATGTTCAGGGTTGGGAAGTAATGCGTTACTTGTAACGGCATTACCGTTTTCGTTACTTTTTTCAGTAACGATCGTTATTTTTTTCTGTCTGTAACGGTAACGATAACGTCATTACATTTTTATAGTAACGGTAACGAATTTAGCCATTACTTTTACCGTTACTTCAGTTCCCTATTATTTTCTTTTTTTATATAATTTATTTTCAATTTTTTAAAAAGTATTTTGTACTTAATATCTTATACTGTGTTCTAATAGGCACTGCCAATATTGAAAATATATAATTCACATTACATATATATGCTGTAAATTTTTGGTACGGACAATAAATATTGAAATACACATAATAGAGTAACCCTCATGGAAATAAATCGTTGAAATCGCTGAAATTTCTATCAATTGACTTATTTTATTATGAATTATACTGAAATCTATTGAGATTTCGTCGATTTATTTCCACCAGGGAACATTAACGTTTAAAAACAATGTTTCATCTATTATCTGTTTAATCTAAATTCTCATAAAAATGGGTACATTAAAATAATGATATTATCTAAGTAAAATAATAAATTAGTAAAACTGTAGATAAGTTTAATATAGAGAAAAGCTTGTTCTATATACAAACTAGTTAGTAGAGAATTTCAAGTTTGAATATTTATTTCACATTTAGTATTAAATTAATTATCAGCTAATATAATTTTAAAATCTAATAACTTACTTTAGAATTATAAAAAAAGTAAGTAAAAAGTAAGTAAAAAGAATCGTTACTTTTGAAGTAATAGTAACGTTTACGAGTTACTTTTTAAAATTGCTAATGAGTAATGGTAACGAGTTACATTTTTCAAAAAGTAACGGTAACGGTAACGCGCACAACCCTGGCTATGTTTCATTCAAGCTGCAATCAACATGCGTTTTTTAATTTTGATACTCTTTGGTGAATATTAATTGTAATTGATTGATCCAATGTCGAGACAATAATATGTCTTCGGGTGAGTCACCAGTTTTAAATGTTAATTTTAAATTTGTAGGATAGATATATTTATAAGATAATCTTAATGTTTCGAATAGATTACAACATCAAATCTATTAATCTGATGGTGATTTTTTCTTGGACATGAAGGGATTGATATTTTGATTTTTTGAATTTGTATTGCTGAGGATGGTTCCAAAGTGAACGGAAACGTACTATTATATTTCTTGGAATAAAGATTATATTTTCTGGATTGAAGATTTAAGATTGCCACGCTGACTCTTATTCGCCCTGTTTCTTTGGAATTTTGATTATTGAATTTGGTAGAGTCCGTAAGAAGATTATATTATTACTGTCAGGAAGAATGTAACGTTCGTTAACCTGCGTTGTTATTTTGTATCCGGGTTGATTTAATTTGTTCTGTATGTTATTTGTTTTGAATCGCTGAAGATGACTGCAAGTCAGTCGAAACGTCCGAAACTTTGTTAAAAAGTATAATTGTCTTACATATTATTAAAACATTTTATAGCGCACCTCTAACCGCGCATTATTATTTATTTATTCTCATTTGCCCTTTTTTAATTTCTTGTTGTTAGCCATCATATTGTAGCATTTCGATCAAAATCCGTCAATAAGTACTTGAAAATCTGATTCTGCGTTAGGAATTTCATCCACAGTCATATGGAAGACACTTTCAGCCAATGGACGTCATCCATACCATCTTCAACATGTCCAGTTTATTACCGGCTGATATGCCACGCAGAAAAGCATTTGGCGATCGGTTTTTAAACCAAACAGATAACGATCCACAATTTTCATAAAACGTTTTGTGGACAGATGATATTTATTAGGCAAGGTGTCCTCAATCAAAGAAATAGTCATGTTTGATTGCATGAGAATCCTCAAGCAATCCATGAACAACATTTCCAACACGGTTTTCAATGTAATGTATGGTTAGGAATAATAGGCAATATTTTGGATTCCATTTTCTACCACCTCGCTTGAATGCGAATGGATTTCTCGCATTTTTAAACAATAAACTTTATGACCTTTTAGAAAACATTCCTTTGAATATGAGAATGAATTCCTGGTTTCAATTGGATGGCTGCCCTGCTCACTGTGGCAGAGGTCCTCGACAGTGGCTTAATATTCATTTTCCCGGAAGATGGATTGATCGTGCTGGATCTGTGGTTTAGCCTCCGCGTTCACTAGATTTAACATCATAAGATTTTTTGTATCCTGAAGAAAAAAATGTATGGAATGCCTGTTAATGACCTTCAATCATTAAAACGAAGAATTGTGCAAGCGTGCGAAGGAATTACAGACACACGTCAGTGAGCCACTCGTTTTCTCATCGATAGCTGCAATGCTTATCTCCGGACTGGGGGGCTATCATTTTGAACAAAACCTAATGTAATAACTAATTTTGATTATTGTAAAGCAATAAAGAGTTCTGTAACTTCATAAGTAAATATCTCTTGAACGGAGCGTTTGCGAGCGTATGCTCCAGAAGACGTAAGTCCAGAGGAAAATTTTGGTTTGTTTTGAGGTCTTGAATTCATATTTTAAATTTGGCGGTTTAACCCGGGAACATCCTGCATAATTCAACTCTTATAGTCTATTTATATATTAATATTATGAAAAAATATCAATTCTTGCTAAATAACAAAAAGTAAATCCACATTTCAATATTATAAAAATTATCTTGAAAAGAATAATAGTTCATGTCAACTGGTTCCAGCACGACGAGAAACGAAAATACGTGATTATGAAGGAATCAAGTCAATTACAAGCTATGATTTTACGTACAACGAAAAGAATTGTAGAATTGGAGAACGAAAGAAAGATTTTACAGATGGAAATGCAGAGCGAGTACAAAAAAGTTGATTTGCTCAACGCTTTACTCGTAAAGAAAAATAAACTTGTTGGGGAGAAAAAAGAAACTTTTTATCATGTGGACTTCAGTCTGCAGAAGTACGAAATGAAGCTCGAACAGATTAAAGGGCATAAGCGTGATAAGAGTGAAGCTGAAAAAAAACAAACGAGAATTGAGGAGCTGCAAGCTGTATTGAAAGAGAAAACAGCTACATCTAAATTATTGCAAAATCAAATTGTCAGTTTGGAAGTAAGACTTATATTTTATAAAAAATAGAATTCAAACGTTAGATTCTTTATATCAATAATAATTAAATAGATGAGTAAATTTGGGCAATTAGGAATCGGCGTTGTAAGTTTTGCGCTTAAATAATTAATAGACCTTAAAGTGTAAAAATATTTATTTCAGCGCTTGTGCCTATTTGACGTACGTTTCGGCTAAATTCTTGCCTTCTTCAGTATGGAAAACAGATGAATTGTATTTTACTGCATAATCTGCACACGTAACTTCAATTGGTTAATTTTCAATACAAATGATATTTTCCCGTACTCAATTGGTACGCTGGATGGTCTCATGAGATTAAGATGAGATAAAATTGATGGTTGCGAGTCACACATTAAATCCATTTTAATGTGTGACTTGCAACCATCAAGATCGTTCTTGGTCATTAATTTTGTCTGTCATTGACTTACTCTGTATTCATGTTTTTTAACTTTGATAGGGAAGACCGCGGACAAAAGTAACATTTTGACTTTGAAGTATTATAACAGTTAAAATATAATATTTACATTAAAAAAAGTATATACCTTTAGATGTAGAATTTATTTAGCTACAAAATTTTCTTTGATTCAATTTTTCAATGTAGCTAGAAAAAAAGTTATGTTTGTTTAAAGACTATGAGGAATTTTATTACAACCATCCCAACTCCTGGGACGATTGTAACAGTATAGAGGGACAATTGTACCATACTATTTATAAATAAAATAATGGTTATTTTATTGGTTTTATTAATAAAAATACATTATAAAGAAAGGCTCAAATAATTCAAATAAAACAAAATTAATCAGAAGAGCTACGAGCCAAAACAAAACAAATTTTAATGTATATATAATACAGTTGTGTCACGTCGTATGTAACGCTAGGCGAATTTTAGGAATTCTCGGTTCGACCCGAAGAACTCCAAATGTTGATTCAGCTATCGTTGGTAAG
>NW_017297736.1:8198-15932 GCF_001594075.2 Trachymyrmex cornetzi | reverse complement strand
CCTGATTCGTTGTACATAATGATTAATAAAGAGTAGCACGTCTAATTGTCGAATAAATATCTTTCTTGTTGCTTATAATATTATAGCGTATCACGGTGGATCGATATTACATTGTAATGATGGTATTTCGATTTATTTTAGGTTCAGAAAGGAAAAGAATATTATAACATTTCATATGTCTTGGGATTTGTGTAATTATCGTATTGAATTCGTCGCAGGGTTGAAAGCGGTAGGATTATAGTTGAGTAAGAATGAGAATAAGAATGTAAGTTTAAATGTTTTATTCTGTTTGTGAATTTGATAGAGATTGATTAAGGTTTCATAAAGATGGTATCTTACGGGGATTCAACATGGGTCGTTGGGGGATTAAAGATTTCGGATGCGAGTATTAAGACATGTGGGTCAGGCTTAAGGTATGCAAAGGGTAGTTTAAGGAAAGTCGATCTTGATTGGTTGATATTCTTTTAGGTGGTCGCGACAGTAAGAGAAATACTGAGTTGTGATTGGTGAAAATGTTCACATTCCGTTAGGTCTGGAGGAGTTGCGAAGATTGGTCAGGTTTGTATGCGTAATGGCCAATGAAGTTGCAGCTTGAAAATGCGGCTATGCGTGAGCATATGCTAATGAGTTCAAGTACGCGCCAAGAAAAAGATGGTTTTAAATACGCACGATACGCACTTAAAGGTTAAAGATCGCGTAGTGTTTATGGTGTTATAGTGAATTTCATATATATTAATAAAAATGAAAAAAAATTTGCAATGGTATTTGTCGCGGGACGTGACAGTTGACATTAAGTAAGATAAAAGCAAAAACAAAATAAAAATATGTCTACATCAAACTAAAAATATGTCTACATCAACTAACGTTTTGACTACCTTCATTTTCAAAGTTATAAACAAGTATGTATATGAAAGCGGTTGACTACAATAGATTAACATAGATCACTAATTATAGAAGTATAATGAAAATTATTAAAAAGAGACCTTCGTTGTTCAGGCTTGATTCCAATTATATGTAATCAACGGATGGTAGATCCTGGATTTACGCCAAACATTCAAATACCGCTGAGTATCCAACAATGAATAGATATAGTTGTCAAAAAATAAATCCTGGATATACACCATGGTTCGATTACAAAAGTATTCGCCAAATATATAAAAGTCGCTGATAATGCTATTAAGTAAGCCGAAGTAACAGTCATTCTTACAAAATCCAGATTCCACAGTATAAAATTGAATAACTAACCCCAGGCATCGATGTTACTATTGTCCCCTAATGGTATTTTAGGTTTTATAGTACATTTTTAAAATAAAACCTAGATAAAAATCAACTCAAATGTGAAAAACATCAACACAGATAATCATTAAAACATATTAAAATAATATATCATACCTTTGTTATAAAGAAAAAAAAATATTTTGAATTTTATGCACGCAATAAAAGTTACTTGATGCATGAAAAAAGTAATTTCTGCTTCTGCACTCGTGCACGCTTCGCGAAAATCAGCATGTAACGAACGATTCGATGCCTATCTGTTTATAGAATTTTATCACACGGCCACATACATATATCTGTTATAGTTTAAGAAATATTGACGATGTTACTATTGTCCCGTGTTACTTTTGTCCCCGGTCTCCCCTACACATTATTTAATAATTTTATTCGAACTGCATTCTCTGCTATTTTTGTTCACCTACTCCGCATATTCCTGAGATCATAATATCATGAGACCATTCAGCGTACCAACTGGCTATAAGAAAATACTCATTTATATTGGAGATTAACCAATGGAAGCGTATGCAGATCATGCAGTGAAATACAATTCATCTGTTTTCCATGTTGAAGAATTTAACCGAAGAGCATGTCAAATAATACAACTGCTACACTGAAATATATATTTTTAGATTTTAAGGTCTGTTAATTGTTTTAGCCCAGCACTTATATTCCTAATTGCACAAATTTATTCATCTTTCTTTTTCTCTGTCTCTATTTAATTATTATATTTTATTTTTAAATAAAATTACATTAATCAAAGAAGAAAAGATAAAATTGGTACAAAAAAATAAAAGAAAATTTAGTTAAGTAAAACGTTATCAAAGAGAATATATTTTATCTATAGCACGATATGAAAAAAGTTTCTACTGGCTTATTGAACGAAAACAACGAACTCGAACGGTTACGGAGCAAGAAGCAGGATTTATTGTTACTGTTAGATGGAGGCGAGAAACGACTGAAAATCGCACAATCCCGGAACGGAGAAAAACAAGTGGAAGAAAATATAATACGCCTTCAAGTGTTGCAGTTGGAGCGAATGACATCGAACGTGAGCGATAAAGTCTACGATTTAGAAAAGTATCGTCTCCATCTCGAAGCTGTGAGTGATTTTCTGATTTCGTTAGAATTAAGGTTCCCCTAGGTAGTCGCCGAAGCCATGTTGACATCGTAACGTCATAAGCGAGAAATGATACGTTAATTTATGGCACATATCATTTGTAAAGAAAGATAATTTGGATAAATCTAAATGACGAGGTCGCTTTAAAATACTTGTAAAAATGGACGAAAACTGTCCTTTTCCCCCTTGAGAGTTAGTAAATAGTCGTAAAAAGCACGTAAACTAAGCATCTACTCGGGCAGGAAACACGGTTTAACAGCTGTTGAAACGAGTAAAATATACGTATAAAATTCCAGGTAATTATTTAGAATACGGGTCCCCTTCTATAATTTTAATAAAAATGTACTTATTTGACACGTTTTCACTCAAAACGAAAGAATCTGGAAAAAAAAAACGCTGTGATCGGCCTCGTGAATTGAGTTATTAAGCGTTAAAGTTCAAGACTTTAGGCGTCGTCTACAATACACGGAGTAAGAAGTAAGAGTAAGAAATTGACCAATCATAGTCGATTATTCTTCTCACATTCGACTGTGATTGGTCAATTTCTTACTCTTACTTCTTACTCTGTGTATTGTAGACAGGCCTTAAGAGGTTAAGATATCTGTTATGTCCAATCGATACAGCGCTATGTGTAAGTTTTGCATTAATTACAAATCCTCTACTATTTCACAAACACAAATTCACTACTTTAAAAACAAATTCACTGTTTTAAAAATATAAATTCACTGCTTTAAATACAAATTCACTGCTTTAAAAATACAAATTCACTGCTTTACAAACACAAATTCACTGCTTTATAAACACAAATTCACTGCTTTAAAAACACAAATTCACTGCTTGAGAAACACAAATCCACTGTTAATGCATTTGTATTTTTAAAGCAGTGAATTTGTGCAATTAAAGCAGAACGTGTACATAAAACTGTATCGAATCAGGATAACAGATTTTTAACCTCTGAAGTCTCGAATTTTATATCTTGCTTAATAACTCGATTCACGAGGTCGGCCGCCACGTTTTTTGACGGTTCTTTCCTTTTGAGTGAAAACGCGTCGAATGAGTACAATTTTATTAAGATTCTAAGGAGGGAACCATATTCTAAATAATTACCAATTTTTTTTAAAGTAAAGAATTTTTTTTAAAGTATAAAATTTGTTTTTGGGACCGAGAATTTGTGTCATTAAAGCAAATAAATCTTCACTTACGTGGTCTCATGTCCCTTTATACCACCGATGTGACAGATTCCCTAACCTGAATATTTATCAACTTTAAGGCGAGTAATCCTGTTTTACCAATGAAGTGTGATAATTTTTATTTGCTCGTTTCTCTTAATTGCACTTACGGATTGAAAAGTCCTTCTCCACAATTAAAGTATCGACAACAACACAGGGCGCCAGCTACAATATAATATGAAAAACGAAAAAGAAAATTAAAAATTATGGTTTTTATCACCGGCTTCTACAGTCGACTCGTCACGATATGTACTCCATATAAGAATTTCAGACCTTGCATGTTTAAAATAAATAGCTGGCGCCTTATTAAACAGTGTTGGCAATACAGCAAATTACCCACAGCTCGCTAGAGATATTATAACGGACCATTCATGTGCGCCGGCTCATCGAGTCGCCTTTCTATATTCTCTACTACTTATGTTCATCTTCGTTACCTTCGTTACCGCGCGTATCTCTCGCGTTGTATCACCGCACTATCAGCACGCTTTTATTACTGTGTTGTCCTATCTGATGGATACGAATAAAGAGCGACGGTTTATCATACATATAATCGGTGTGGTGTTTCCTTTCACTTCCCTATCATACGTGCGACTCAACAGGTTATGGGCCCAGTACCGCGACGACAAAATGAAAAGTGTACATCGCTAGCGTGAAACGCGCACAATGCTCTAGTACTGAAAATAGATCGAGGGCACGCGGCCTCGCCATCTTTCTCTCTCCTTCTTCTCGACGCCTTAAACGATGCCACACACGAATATCAATTCCACGCGATTAGAGACATTAACCAAAGACAATTACGATACGTGGTATACAAGCGGAAGCACTGCTTGTTAAAAACGATAACTGGTGCTATGTAAGTGGCGAAAAACCGCGTCCTCCAGTCGACGGAAGCGATATCAAAACGAAAATGCCGGAAAGTGGGGACGTCAAGACGCAAATCGCACAGTTCTTCGATGCGGACGATAAGCTCGAATCCATGGATGTCAATATAAACGGAGATCTTCTCTCTATAATGTTATTATACAGCTTACCGAGCAGCTTCGAGAATTTCAGGTGCGCGATCGAATCCCGCGACGCATTACCGAATACCGAGAATCTGAAAGTAAAGATTCTCGAAGAATACGAGGCGCGAAATCAAGCGACGACCGAAGAGTCGGGGGCGATGCTTGCTCATTGAGGCAATACAATGTCAACACGAAATCTCGGAAAGGCGCACCGTCACCACGCAAGAATACCGACGCTGTGGCAACCTCACGTTTCAAATTTAAATGTTCCTTTTGCAAAATTCCAGGACATAAATACGCCGAATGTCACAAACGAAAGAAACAGGAGGACGAAACGGCGAACAATACGGTGAAATTTTCGTCGAAAATTTCTTCGCAGAGACCGCTCACTACTCGCCGGGTAAGCTATGCGGATCCTCAGTACGGATCTTGTGGTGCCTCGACAGCGGATGCACATCGCACCTGTGCGGCGACATCCATAAAATGAAAAATCCCACGCGTGTGAGGAGCGACATAAGATTGGCTAGTAGCGCCACCAGCTCAGTGATCGCGAAGGGAAACGTAGAGATCTCAACCAGTGTGAATGGTACAAATAAGAAAATTTAACTAGACGACGCCATGCACGTTCCTGACCTGAGAACCAACCTACTTTCGGTCGCCAAAATCGTGGACAAAGGATATCAGGTCACGTTCGACTCGACTCAAGCCACAGTGAAGGATCATCGAGGAAACGTCAAGCTCGTCGCTAAGCGCAACGGCAACTTATTTTTCTTGGAGGAATCAACCCACGAAGCTAACTTGGTTACACGGGAGAAGCGTTCCGATGTCGAAGTCTGGCACGAGAGGCTGGGCCATCTCAATCAAAGCGATCTCCTACGCATGTCAAGGACACAAGCCGCAACCGGATTCTGACTCAAAGGTCGCTCTGGGATCTCGAAATGCAAGGTTGTATACTCCGACCTTTGCGGACCGATGCGAATAGAATCAATAGGCGGTGCGCGCTACTTCATGACTCTCATCGACGACCATTCTAGATGGTGTCAAGTGTATTTCCTCAAGAGCAAAGATGAGGCGGTGGCAAAATTCGTCGAATACAAGAAATTTGTGGAATCAGACCGGTTGCAAGGTAAAGGCGATCTATATGGATAACGGAAAGGAATTTCTCAACTCCTTAATGGAACGAATCATAAAAGATTCCGGCATTCAATGACGCCTGACCGTCTCTCGCACTCCGGAACAAAACGGCATTGCCGAACGGAAGAACAGGACCTTGGTCGAGATGGCACGCTGCCTACTTGCGCAATCCGGTCTTCCACCTTCTTTTTGGGCTGAAGCTGTAAACACTGCGAATTATTTGCGAAATCGCTGCACAAGCAGGAGCCTGAACAATCGCACGCCTTACGAATTGTGGAAGGGACAGAAACCTGACATCGGTCATTTACGTTCCTTCGGATGCAAAGTAATGTTTCTCGACAAGAATCCGAATAAAGGAAAATTTGAACCCAGAGCCATCGAAGGCATCTTTATAGGATATACAGACACCCCGAGAAGTTATCGTGTCTGGGTCCCGAAAAATCGTAAGGTCATCGTCACCAGGGACATCAAATTCCTTGATGAATGCGGCGACAGCAGCCCGCGGGAGGACCCTGCTCGACACGACGCCACGAACGATGTGAAAGAGCTCCCCAATGAGAACGTACAACCGGATCCGATGACCGAGGTTGCGAATCATCGGATCGAATCGACTACCAGTTCAACACCGGTTACTGCGGACGCCTCGCCAGAAACGAGCAATGATCCAGACTTCGATTCACGTGCGAGAGAAGCTTCGATTCGAGACCAATCAATCGCGCGCGGACCAGGACGACCACGCAAGCTCTACACAGGAATGCCCGGTCGCCCGGCCAAGCTCTACCATGTAAAGAGGCCGATGGAACGCGAGGATGCACAACGAACCGACCCGGATACAGAGAACTTTAGACGCGCGAAGAAGAAGAGGTCCCAGCCGACATAACGAATAATTCGACGAGCAAGCTACCATGTTAGCATCCGAAATACAATTTTATCAGGCTGTTTCAGGTCCGGACGGGGAGGAATGGCTCGACGAAGTGTACGACGAGATCAAGTCGCTGGTAAACAATGATACATGGACGCTCGCGGACCGACCGGTCGGAGGGAAAGTAATTGGATGCCGAACTGTTCCGAGAAACAAATACAAAGCCAAACGGAGAGCTAGATCGAAGGAAGGCGCGAGTGGTTACCAGGGGTTTCGCTCAGCGCCCCGGCGTAGATTTTCATGACACATTCGCTCCAGTTGCGAGGCTGAGCTCGCTAAGGATATTGATGGCCGTAGCCGCTGAACGGGACATGCAGATCGCACAAATAGACGTCACAACAGCTTCTCTTAATGGAGCAATGGACACCACGGTTTTCATGGAAGCACCCGCCATGCTTCAACGAATGCTCAAAAGAATTGTCTCGGAGAAAGGCAACCAGGGCCTGGTCGAGAAGGCTAAGGCCATACTTGATTGACTGAGTGAAGGGGCCACGGTATACAAGCTCAACAAATCTCTGTACGGGCTGCGACAAGTGGGTCGCCAATGGCACGCGAAACTCGCCGCCACGCTCGAAGGATTTGACTTGTTGCCGACCATGGCTGATCCATGCGTGTACCACGCAGTGATGCACATTTGGCTCCTCGGCAACACGGAAAACCGCCCCACCATTTCGCCGCTGCGCGAGAGCGAGCGAAACAGTGAGACTCGCTGTCTCGTTCGCTCTCGCGCAGCGGCGAAGTGGTGGGGCGGTTTTCCGTGTTGCCGGGGAGCCAAATGTGCATCACTGGTACCACGGCAAGGATAGCCGCATTCTCGTACTCATCTACGTGGACGATATCCTGATCGCATTTCGCGACGCACACGCTATAGAGGATCTAAAGAAAAGACTCGCCAAGGCTTTCACGATCAAGGACCTAGAAAACGTGAAATATTGTCTCGGAATAGAGGTATCTGGAACCAAGGAGGGAATACACCTCTCTCAGACTGGCTATATTCGTGACGTTCTAAATAATAGGTGTTAAACTTAATTTCTGCCGCTCGCTACTAGAGAG
>NW_017297736.1:0-8046 GCF_001594075.2 Trachymyrmex cornetzi | reverse complement strand
GTGCTTCTTCACTACTTCGACCTCAAGAAAACCGCAGCTGAAGCGCATCGCTTATTATCCGAAGTGTATGGTGATGAAACTCCATCGGAAAGAACACGTAGAATTTGGTTTGAACGCTTCCGAAACGGTGATTTTGATGTGAGAGACAAAGAACTTCCAGGACAGCCGAAAAAATTTGAAGATGCCGAGCTGCAAGAATTGCTTGATGAGAATCCAACTCAAACGCTTTTAGAGTTGTCGAAACAGTTAAATGTTACTCCAATGGCTATCTCAAAATGCTTGCATGCCATGGGAAAGATCCATAAGGAAATGAGATGGCTACCACATGAGTTGTCAGAAAGTACCATTTCAAATTGTTTGACTATTGCGACTTCTTTGCTTGCCAGGCAAAGAAAAAAGAGTTTTTTGTGGCGCATCGTGACTGGCGATGAAAAATGGATTTATTTTGATAATCCCAAGCGGAAAACATCATGGGTGGACCCCGGCCAACCAACCGTTTCAACGCCGAAGAGGAATATTCACGGGCATAAGACCTTACTGTGCGTTTGGTGGGACCAGGAAGGTGTGGTGTATTACGAACTCTTGGGTCCAAATGAAATCGTTACAGCTGATCGCTACAAACAGCAATTATACCGATTGAGTGACGAATTGATGCAAAAAAGATCATCCGTAGCCAACAATCGATGTAAAGTCATTTTGTTGCATGATAAAGTTCGACCGCATGTCGCGAAAAGCCTGAAGCAGGCACTTCTAGAACTTGAATGGGATGTTCTCCTGCATCCTGCGTACTCTCCAAACTTGGCACAGTCGGATTACCATCTCTTCCGATCGATGCAACACGTACTTACGGACACACACTTCTCCAGTCATAACAAAGTCCAAAAATGAGTGGATGAATGAATCGCCTCGAAAGACACCGCGTTCTACCGTCGTGGGATTGCCTTGTTATCAGAGAGATGGGAAAAAGTATTGTAGTAGAAAATGGAGGAAATTACTTTGATTAAGGTATTCATTCATCTTCTCTTCGAAGCAAATTAATTTTGGAGACGAAAAAACGGCAGGAATTAAGTTTAACATCTATAAATTCGGAATGACCGAAACGAAATTGTGAACCCGCACGGAGCCCCATGGAAACTGGAGTTAAACTACACGACATCCAGGATGGCGAAACTACAAACGATCCCAAGATTCCATATCGAGAGCTTTTAGTCTCGCTAATGTACATCGCACAAGGAACTCGCCCGGACATAGCTCACGCTGTGAGCGCTTTAAGCCAATGGAACTCGTGTTACAAGAAGATATATTGGGCCTGCGCAAAAAGAGTACTCAGGTACTTTAAAGGAACCATCAATCACGGGTTGACCTACACCAAGTGCAACGATAACTTCACTGGATATGCGGATGCCGATTGGGGAAGCTGCGGGCTCGACCGTAGATCTTATACAGGAACAGTTTTCCTGTTGTCAAACCCCGCAATATCTTGAGAGTCACGAAAACAGAGAACGGTTGCTCTGTCATCAACCGAAGCCGAATATACCGCACTCAGCGATGCTGCAAGAGAGGCCATCTACCTATTCAAGTTCCTGACCGAAATAGGCCTTTCATCCCTGTCGGAGGTTTCATTACACCACGACAACCAAGGAGCCGGGAAGCTAGCCGTGAACCCGACGTTTCATTCTCCCTCCAAGCACACAGATATCCGACGTCACTTCATCAGGCAAGCCTTAGCGAAACATCAATTGATCTCGTATATACTCCAAGAGATAACCGCAGATGTCTTGACGAAGGCATTGCCCAGCTGCAAGCTTCAATTTTGTGTTGACGCGATGGGGATCAAGGATGGATCTCTCCTATGCTGAAATTTGAGGGAGGATGTTGGCAATACAGCAAATTACCCACAGCTCGCTGGGGATATTATAACATTCATGTGGGCTGGCTCATCGAGTCGCCTTTCTATATTCTCTACTACTTATGTTCTTCTTCGTTACCTTCACCGCGTATATCTCTCGTGTTGTATCACCGCGCTATCAGCACGCTTTTATTACTGTGTTGTCCTATCTGACGGATACGAATAAAGAGCGACGGTTTATCATACATATAATCAATGCGGTGTTTCCTTTTACTTCCCTATCATGCGTGCGATTCAACAAACAGAAAACCTCAAAGAACAATACTATGTTTGTAAAAATGAGCTAAAAGGCTTTAGTGTCAGAGAACAGTCTACAAAAATTTCGTTTGTATACTACGAGTAAAATTGACGTGAAACCATGAGCATTATTTTAGTTCCTCGATATTGCGACAGTGGCGCTGTAATCAAATGTGCCTCGCTGGATCAGTAAAAATGATCAGAATTATCGACTTCCTCAGGACCGTAACAAGCTTCTTATGTGCCCTGGTCAAAATTTTCTCCTGAGAGGAAAAATAATAAAACAAATATGATATTATTAGGTGTACAACTTTGCTTCCGCCGTTTTCCTATAGATGGCTTTAGCGGCAAGTGGTGATCGAAATAAATAGATCATAGACGTCATACGATAAACTTGGGTATCTGTCAACATAACCCCATAGAAACATTAGTCGATTTGTGTCTGCATCTTAAAGTTATTCTCGATTGAAAATGTCAGTTTACGAGCCAAATTCTCGTCATTTGCAGGAGGTTTTAATTTTCTGCTTCAATATGAAGAAATCTGCGACTGAGCCTCATCGAATGCTCTCAAATACTTATGGTGAGGCCGCAATTAGTGAAAAAACGTGCCGTAAATGGTTTCAACGCTTCAAGAACGGTTATTTTGACGTCGAAGACCGGCATAGCGGTGGAAGAGAGAAGGTTTTCGAAGATGCAGAATTGGAGGCATTACTTGGTCAAGACTCGTGTCAAAATCAAGAAGAATTGGCACGATCATTGGGAGTGACTCAACAAGCCATTTCAAAACGCCTAAAAACCATGGAAATAATTCAGAAGCAAGGAAATTTGGTGCCGTACGAGTTGAAGCCGAGAGATGTTGAACGGCGTTTGTTTGCTTGTGAAGAGCTGCTTGAAAGGCAAAGACGGAAGGGATTTCTACATCGTATTGTGACTGGGGACGAAAAATGGGTTTATTACGATAACCCCAAGGGCAGAAAATCATGGGGAGTTTCCGGCCATGCTTCCACGTCGAAGGCCAAACCGAATACGGCTCCAAGGTCATGCTCTGTATTTGATGTTACCAGCTCGGCGTAGTGTATTATGAGCTGTTAAAACTAACTGAAACAATCACAGGCGATCGGTATCGAACGCAATTGATGCGTTTGAGCCGAGTATTGGAAGACAAACGGCCGCAATACAACGAGAGACACGATAAAGTGATTTTGCAGCATGACAATGCTCGACCCCATGTTGCGAAAGTGGTCAAGACATACTTGGAAATGTTGAAATGGGAAGTCCTACCCCACCCGCCGTATTCTCCAGACGGTGCTCCCTCTGACTATCACTTGTTTCGATTAATGGCACGGCCTGACTGACCAGCACTTCCGGTCTTATGAAGAAGTAAAAAATTGGATCGATTCGTGTATCGCCTCAAAAGATAACCAGTTTTTTCGACGCGGGCCCGAAAGATGGGAGAAAGTAGTGGCCAGCGGTGGACAAAAAATACTTTGAATCATAAATGTATAATCAGTTTTTTACAATAAAGCCTCGAATTTCGGGAAAAAAACGGCGGAAGTAAAGTTGTACACCTAATATTCCATTTTATGATCTCTAGATCAGTCTATTTATTTATTTAGTAACATCCAAAAATTTTGTCGTGTCACACAGAGTTGCCTGAATCTAATAAATTTCGTATAATTAATTGGTTGCAAACTTAAAATACAGAAAAATATATCATACCTATGTCAATTTTTATTATCAGTCAATTTTTCAAAATACCTCGTTACTTTTCTTAGATTCAAAAACAGAACACAAAGTTTCATGATTCTAGTTAAAAACTCAAATAAATTAATACAAGAAAACAATACAATACAATACTCATCATAAAGCGCTGTGTTCAATTATCTAACACTTCCAATTAATATCGACACGTGGATAACCTATTATATCGCACAACTTGTAATAGCATACTAACCTCTTTCCACAAATTCTCAATTTATATATTTTCATCACTCTCATAAGAAATAGAGAGGAAAACCTATATGTGGGAAGAAACATTTAGCAAGGGAAAATATGTTTCTGAAAATCTCTCTGTATCAGTCTGCTTATTCATACCGTTAATCTGTCTTTTTATAAAAATTATTTCTGACGTAAGTCTTTTATGAAAAAATAGTTCCATATCCAAAATTTGACTATTATCCCAATTTAAACTATGTCCTAATTTTATCTGATGATCTGAAACCACCGAACGAGAATCTTTTAATTTTTTTATATCAGTCTAGTGTGTTCTTTTATCCTAGTATTATACATAACTTTCTTTTCGTTTGACCCACATATGAAGAGTCAATTTATACAATTTATTTTATATACAACTTCGGACTGTTCCATTTTATCTAATTTATCTTTACCTAGTTTAATAACTGAGGTCAAGGTATTAATCGGTTTGTAAGCTACTTTGTAATTATTCTTGTCAGAAATACTTTTAAATTTCTCCGAGATGTTATGTATATAAGGTATTGTAAAATATTTTTTTATTAAATTACTATCGTCAAGATCTTTAGCGTCAATCCTCTCATTGTTATATAAATTCTTTCTTTTCGATAAAGTTTTAATTCTATAATTAATAGTGGAGAAAATTATATTCAGCGGATAGTCATTCAAAAGTAAAACGTTAATGAAGCTTTCAGTGTTCCTGCTATGAAACTCAGGATGTGCTAAGAAAAGAATTCTATCCAAATGTTCTATTATTACACCTCTGTTTTGTTCTTCTGGGTGGTATGATTTATAACTAAGATAACGTCCCGAATTCGTCGGTTTCTTATAGTTATCAAATTTTATCTGTCCTTCCAACTTAACAGTCACATCCAAAAAATTTACAGAACCATCATCCTCTCTTTCACAGTAAATTTTAATCTATCGTGATACGAGTTAAATAAACTTAAAACTTCATCAATCTGGTTACTTGGTAATGCAACCAAAATGTCATCTACATATCGATAATAAATCGGAACAAACATATTCAAATTGGTCAGAATATCACTTCCCAAATCTTGAATTACAAGATTAGCATCTTGTACCTAATACAGGAGACAATAGAGATCCCATTAACATGCCAAAAATCTGTTTAAAATAAAGATCGTCGAATTTGAAATATGTAGAATTAAGAATTAATGAGATGGCCTTTAAGAACTCATTCAACGGAATAGTAGTATTATTAGAGACATCATTTTATCTCATTCTTATACTTTTTATCACTAATTTTTCCGGAATATTAGTATACATAAACACAATGTCAAAAGAAACCATTTTATACTTTGAATCTAATACCATCCCGTTCAATCTATTAAGTAAATCCCAACTATTTTTTATATAACTAAAACCTTTTATTACACTTTTATCTATAATTTGTTTCAGAAAAGTAGCTAGCTGGTGTACTAGGCTATTAATACAACTCACGATCATTCTCAAAGGATTTCCCTCTTTATGAATTTTTGGCATACCATAAGATCTAGACACCGTTCCATCAGTAACATTTAGTTTTTTATAAACAGATTGGTCTATGTATTTCTTATTTTTCCATCGATTCAACAATACGTGCGTTTGATTTGTCAACGTTCTTGTTGGATTTTTTAAAATATTACTATACGTATTCTTACCTGACAACATACAATGCATTTTAGCTTTATATTCAGTTAAGTTCATAACAACCGTAGAGTTTCCTTTATCCGCTTTTGTAATCAAGATATTAGTGTGTTGATCTATAAATTGCCTAACTTCCTTCATTCCTTTTTTTAAAAATAAAATATCATCTGTATCATGTACTGAATTGTTATATAACAATTTGTTCAATGCTTGAATGCAATCATTCCTAATAGAATTACACGTAGTGTTATCCAATCTATTAATATTATATTCAATATATTTAATGAATTCGAAAATCACCTTATTATTATCCATTTTATTATTAGGAAGGTTGAATTTTTGCCCTAATTGTAATATCATTTTAACATTTGCTGGTATTTCAATATTGCTCAAATTAATAACGAATTTTCATTAATATTTTTTAAAGTAAACATATCATTAAATTTAAATGGACTAACATCAACATGAAATACAATTTGTGTACTTGCAGTATCCATTTTTTGGGTGGAAATCTTTTCAATGTTAGAAAGAATGAATTCAGCATTAGCATTTACAGAGTTCGACCATAATATATTAAACTCTATCGGTTTTATTTTTTCCTTTTTCCGTCGCTCAGCAACCATTCTTAAGTTTACTAATTTTTTTATTAATTCTATTATATACACTACGCAAAAAAATTAAAGGATCACTTAGTCAACCTCAAAAATAGGTAAAAATTCAGAAGAGTGTAATTTCGTAAAAAATGATCATAATGAGATTTTAAAAAATGCATTTTAAAACTTGAAATCTCTACCTTCGAAATCGGTAATTGATATTTCTATCTGATTGATTTTTTACGTAGCTATACCAACAGAAATGGGTATCCGTCAAATCTGAAAATTTTGTACAAATTTTACAAAAGTCTATGGCATGAACTAAAAATCGCATACAAATGCGTTTTTAAACAGTCGAAAGCGTGAATCTTTACCTTCAATTTGCTTTTTTATTGAACGTTGTAGGATTTTTTTTCGACGAGTTATCCGACATTCAATAAAAAGGATCATTTTTTATTCAATGTCGAATAACTCGTCGAAAAAAAATCGTACAACGTTCAATAAATAAGCAAATTAAAGGTAAAGATTCACTCTTTCGACTGTTTAAAACCACATTTGTGTGCGATTTTTAGTTCATGCCATAGGATTTTATAAAATTTGTACAAAAATTTCAGATTTGACGGATATCCACTTCTGTTTGTATAACTCCGTAAAAATCAGTCATATCGAAATATCGATTACCGATTTCGAAAGTAAATATTTCAAGCTTTAAAATGCTTTTTTAAAAATCTCATTACGATCATTTTTCACGAAGTTCCTCTATCTTGAAGTTTGCCTACATCTGAACAGACTATTAAAAAATCATTCAAAATCGGTATTAAAAAGAACCAAAATTAAAATTCATGAATCTCCGTGAAAAATGATCGCGAGACGATGTTTGATAATGCGTTTTAAAGCTTAAGATATAACTGTCGAATGATTCGAATCATATTTCTCTGCAAAAATTTTATTACAAATAGCGCTAATTAAAATTAAACGTTATAAAATTGAAGAATAAATTTGTGTGCACGGGTAAAACAAATTTTTTTCTGCATGTTTTTTTAAGTGTACCGTAGAGCTTAACATTACCCACTAAAATGATTTCTTAAGCATTACGCTACAATTTTTTTCACTGAAGTGTAATGATTTGAAATGAATAATGAATTTTCCGGTTCTTTCTCAAAAAATTTGTATTGTTGCCGCCAGTATTAGCATTACCCGAGGTATACCACGGGGAGGTTACGCGGTCGGACTTTACACCTCGTGTGCGTGCGTGTGTATGTGCGTGCGTGCGCACGCGCGCGCGCGTGTGTGTGTGTGTGTGTGTTTGCCAGGGATGGGAAAGTTACTTTGTAAAAGTAATTAATTACAGTTACAGTTTTTCTCTTTCAAAAAGTAATTAATTATACCGTTACAAGTTATTGACTCTGAAAAGTAATTCGTTACAGTTACAGTTACTGAAAAAGTAACTTTAAGTTACTTTTAAATTTTTTTTTCATCGGAATTTTTACTAATAGTATCGATACCATTAGGGCTGTATTAGAAACGTTATCCAACTGCCTTCATGTATCGTTTTACCCTTGTTTTTACACCTAATATTAAACAAGGATGACACACGGGGTCATCAGTGTAATGCAGCATTGAACAATTAAAAAAAAGACTGGCTTACATTTACATGTTATACAATTTTATTCAAAAAGATAAAAA
>NW_017297735.1:4334-6934 GCF_001594075.2 Trachymyrmex cornetzi | reverse complement strand
ATATTCATTTTTGGCAGTCTTTATGGCATTTTTGACATTACGCCGTAATGCCCTATATTGTTCAAGAAGTCTTGCATCACCAGAACGTTTTGCACGCGTGAAGATTTTGTCCCTATCTCTTATTTTGGTTCGTAAATCTGAAGTTATCCAGGGAATTGAGCGATGCGTAATCCGCCTGGTCGTGAAAGGCGCATATTTATCTAAGGCATTACTTATACATAAATAAAAAGAGTTGACATTTTCCAAAAAAAATCTCGGATCAGAGTTGAATAAGGTTGGATCATAGGTGGTTACTGATAGCTCAGGAAAATTTAGCCGAAGTAAGTTAGTAAGCTCTTTTTCTAATTCTATTTGATTACAATTAGTAAAGTCGCGATATGTAATTTGTTGTGGATTTACTTTTAGATTATGGAATTGATATGTAATATTTATGAGACAATGACCAGCCGCAAAAGGTGAACTCGACTTCGAAAAATTTTTTATCTTATTAGATGAGTCTACAATTATTACATCAATTTGAGAATTTGATACGCTAGTATAGTGTGTCGGTCCAAAAGGTATCGAATAGAGTGCAAAATCTTCAATAAGATTTTTAAGATAATTCGATTCAAAGGAATTTGCCAATAAGTTGCAGTTAAGATCACCAGTAATAATTATATTTGCATATGAAGGCGTATACGAATTTAGTTTATTAATAAATTCAGTAAATAAACGACCTTCAGGACGACGATACATAACAATAAACAAAAGATTATGCGTAAAGTATTTAATTTCTAAAAAAAGATATTCCGGATCATTAATACTATTATTCAACGACCGCTCTAGTACTGTGTACAATGAATTGTTTGTGAAGGTAACATGCCACACCTCCGCCCTGCATATATCGTGACCGCCCTCTTGCTCGAAGTGCACGATCATGACGAATAAGATTGTAATTATCAATCGCAACACAAGATGATTCCACATCCGGAGTGAGCCAAGTTTCTGTTAAGGCTAATACACCAGTTGAAGAATTTGACAATTCCAATTCAACTTCTGGAAGATGAGCTCGCAGAGAATTAATATTAATGCACGACACGTTAAGAAAAGACGATACATTTGAGGCTGTAGGTGTAACAGGAACATTCTTCTCTGGTAGTCAAATTATTTTATTGAGGTCCTGTTCTGTAGTAATTAGTATCTCTTCAATGCCACCGTCTTTTCTCACAAAAATATTCCCTTCTCGGGTCCATACGCGTTTATAACCCTTTTGTTTAGCAACTTCCTTGGCTTTCTTAAAAAGGTTATAAGTAGGCGTAGGAAGAAATTCATTAACATAAACCGTCCGGTTGATAACCGCATTATCTAAAAGATCATGAAAAAGATCAGAGACGGTTATTTTCCCTATCTTCCGTTTGGATTCGATAACAAAGTTTTTAATCTCAACCGATTTAAATTTAACTTTCAGAGCAAAATAATCATCTTGGCGAGATTCATCTTGAACAGAAGATGGACCGGAACGTTTACGCTCTATTTTCGCTATTGACAATATGTCAGAGAAGAGATTTGGAAGCTTAAGGTATGTCAGCAGACGCTTCAAAATGTCGACATGTGTAGTACTACATTTGTTTGGAATGCCCGTTATTACAACTTCCGAAGTTGGTCGAGCAAGCGCAAGAGCATATTTAACATATGACATTTCGGCGGATAAAGCGGTGCAAATGGCAGTATTTTGTTTTACGGTCGCGGTCAATATAGACATGTCTTGCCTCATTACGGTCATTTCATTTCTCATGGCATTCATGTCATTTCTCATCGTCGACACTTCAGTTCTAACGCCCGTAATCGCATCGAGAAGCTGCTGAAATTGAGATGGATTGCCAGCATCGAATGTCATGTTCGACTGAGGAAATTCTGAACAAATCTGTGAAACTGGTGGTACACCAAGTGACACAGAATTTAGGGCCGGCACGTGGATAGATGTGTTGTAAGTAAATCGAACGGGTACTACGTTGGGCGTATCAGGGATATCGATGGCGAGGGGGGAAGACAATTGCACGAAATGTGACGAAGAATTCGCGGTTTCGCCCGGACCGTGTTCGTGATTGTATGAACGAGCGTTCGCTTCAACGGTGCGAGGTAGAGAGGGCAGCGGCGTTAATAAGTGCGATAGAGAGCGTACACAACATACACTGTCCGTCTTATTTCTAAGATATGCGCGGGCGCACGACGGATGGAATGCCGAACTGCAAAGCACGCATTCAACTTTGTCAATTACTTTTTTATGGCACTTTGCACAAACACTGTTGGCATTAAGCTGCGGCATTTAGAGAACATACCTCCAATCATGCTGCGATCGATTTAATTTGAAATCCAATACCTCCAATATGACAGTGTATCGATGGTCGATGACAGGTGTTTACTAACGTGATCGAGGTACACGGCCGACGAAATGATATCCCACGTGATTTGGCGCGGCTGCGCACTTAGAGCCGAGTTGAAAATTGCCGTTGACAGGTAGCTGCGAATGATCTCAACTTTGCACGTGTAAATATCCAAAAAGATGCACCGTGGACCAGGAAATGCGAATAACGCAGTGACAACTACAGAGGCTTGTCGGT
>NW_017297735.1:3747-4297 GCF_001594075.2 Trachymyrmex cornetzi | reverse complement strand
TCTAAGGTCATATTGTGCCAAGATGTTTGCATTCTCATCGTCGAACGAATGTCGTGGTCGTCATCGTTCCACCAACCACATCCACTATTGCATTATCAATCGCTGTCCAAGTTGGAACGCACAGACATGGAATATCAATTGCAACAATCGTAGAGATAAAAGGGGAATGAAAGTGTGAGAGACGCTGTACGTCAATCGAATGTTAAATAACACAGGCCTGCAAAATTGGAGGTGTTGAAAATTGATTGGGATTTAACTATGTTTTCTTACGTAATTTTTCGCGCTGAATCCGAATCCGGCGGCAGAATTGCTCTATCACGTCAAGTTTCTGAGAAAAGTGAGGTTAAAGGTGTCAAAATTGATTCACACAGACACATACATATACACGCATTCACACTCTGTACATAAATACACAAATATATCTATTTTTTTTGCATCAATCCAAGCCGTATTTCACTGCAATATTACCGCATTGTCTCTCTCCTCCTGGTCGAACCTCTTTGCGACCCTGGCCGCAGCCCGTGACCGACGAGCTACGTCCGCGCAAAGT
>NW_017297735.1:3158-3594 GCF_001594075.2 Trachymyrmex cornetzi | reverse complement strand
AGAATTGCTCTATCACGTCGAGATTTCGAGAAATCTTAACCTAAAACAGCCAAATAAGCCATTTTCAGCCATATTTGAAATTATTATTTGGCTATTTTGGGTTAAGATTTCTCGAAATCTCGACGTGATAGAGTAATTCTGCAGCCGGATTCAGATTCAGCGCGGAAAATTACGTAAGAAAACAGTTAAATCCCAATCAACAAAACCATGCAGGCCTGTGTTATTTGTCTAAGGCTGGAGTCCCATGAGACGTATTTACCGCGCATCGCGTAACCGCATAACCAATCAGTGATCAGTAAAACGCGAAATCACAACAGCAAATTACTTTTAATCACTTTTGATTGGTTACGCGGTTACGCGATACGAGGCAAATACGCCTCATGGAACTTCAGCCTAAGGACTGCCGCACACACCTTCCGTAACAGTAACCATAAGC
>NW_017297735.1:0-2932 GCF_001594075.2 Trachymyrmex cornetzi | reverse complement strand
GTTACTGTTACGGAAGGTGTGTGCGGCAGCCCTCATGCCTCCGGCACACCAGTGCGATGTTCGTAGCGCGCGACACGCGATATCCAATGAGTGTACAGCTTTACCAATGTTCTCACTCTAAAGGTATACTCACATTGGATATCGCGTGTCGCGTGCGACGAACATCGCGCTGATGTGCCGGAGCCACAAAGCGTGTGCAGAAAAACAATTCAAAATCGCGAGCTGTTACCACGTGATGTCACGTTGTCACGTCGCGTCATTTCGTTTTTGTTTGTTTGGAAGTCGACGACGGCATTGCAGTATTCGCAGTCCGCTCTCGTATCGCAAGTCCGGGATTTCTCTTGTGTCAAATTATTAAAAGTGATATTAGTGATAAGCATAAGTGCGATTAAGTACATTAGAAAGATAATTTGGAACCGCGAGCTGTTACCACACGGACGTCACGTCGTCACGTCGTGTCGTGTCGTTTCGTTCGTTTGGAATCGTCGACGTCGCCATTACAGTATTCGCACTATTCACAGTCTTCAGTCCGCTCTCGTATCGCAAGTCCGGGATTTTTCTTGTGTCAAATTATTAAAAGTGATATTAGTGATGGTAAAGGTGCAATAAAGGTCGATCCTCTTAAAAATCGATGAAATTATGCTTATTCGACGCGTTTTTCCATAAAACGAAAGAATCTGGTAGAAAAAAGTGCCGCTCTGCCCCGTGAACCGAGATATTAAGTTAAAGTTCACGACTGTTCAGGTTAGGATATCTGTCATACCGACTACGTGTAGTGCTACGAGTATGCCTTCTTCATGCTCTTTGACTTCATGCGCATGCGCTTAGTTTCGTTTCAGTCAGAGTGCACGAAATTTGAAATCAATGCTATTAAATAAATTAAACGTATGTAGTAGTGTTTAGACAGTGTCCGCTTGGAATATTTGTAACCCATGTAGACAGTGGAGTGTGTAGACAGTAATGCTTGGGTTCGGGCGGCGTAGCCGCCCGAACAAAATATAAATATCATATCCTACCCGCTTGGGGCCTAACCGCCTAGAAGTTACAACTGAGACAGTGTCCGCTTGGAATATTTCTAACTCATGTAGATAGTGGGGTGTGAGAACGGTTTTTTTACTGTCTAGTAAACACCCCACTGTCTACATGGGTTAGAAATATTCCAAGCGGACACTGTCTCAGCTGTAACTTCTAGGCGGTTAGGCCCCAAGCGGGTAGGATATGATATTTATATTTTGTTCGAGCGGCGTAGCCGCCCGAACCCAAACATTACTGTCTATACACCCCACTGTCTACATGGGTTATAAATATTCCAAGCGTGACCATGACAGATATCCTAACCTGAATAGTCGTGAACTTTAACGCTTAATATCTCGGTTCGCGGGGCAGAGCGGCGCTTTTTTCTACCAGATTCTTTCGTTTTATGGAAAAACGCGTCGAATGAGCATAATTTCATCGATTTTTAAGAGGATCGACCTTTATTGCACCTTTACCTTAGTGATAAGCATAAGTGCAGTTAAATACATTAGGAAAACAATTTGGAACCGCGAGCTGTTTCCACGCGGATGTCACGCCGTCACGTCGTGTCGTGTCGTTTCGTTCGTTTGGAAGCGTCGGCATCGCCATTACAGTATTCGCACTATTCGTGGTCTTCAGTCCGCTCTCTCTTATCGCAAATCCGGGATTTCTCTTATATTAAATTGTAAGACATTAACTAAGTTCCTGCCGTCGGGCTGCGTGTCTCCGCGGCGAGGTTGCTTGTTAATACGAACAATTACGAGACTTCGGTTCGAGTCCCGGTGGAGTGACCGACATTTTTTCTCGGTCCAGCTCTTACAAAATTATTAAAAGTGATATTAATTACCAAGTTATAAAAGTGATAAACATGAGTGCGATTAAACACATTTACAAACTCATACAGTTTATTGGAGAAAAGGAAAAAGATAAATCGGTGGATCTAGTACCTTCAAGCTGGATCAGTTACGACCAAGAATCAGGACATTTAACAACTCTTTTTATGCCACCTCCATATACAACAGTTAGCTCCAAAGTGCTCCATAATATGGTCAAACATTGTTTAACGCCGGACAAAAATTGGCCAGTTTTCCATTGATATCAAAGGAGAAGCTGGTAAGTCATTGTGATATTTTTTGTTACACACACACACACACACATTTATTTATTTACAGAGGAGAAGGTGATATTATGGCCATTGTATATATCATGACTCTTCTTAATATCTTCGCTATTATATCTCTTTCCTATATCTCTCTTTTTTTTGTTAATTTTGTATTCAAATATTGTTTTTTAAACAAAACCAATTTTTAAAGTCTATTTTTATGGAAGGCCACATTATACCTCTGTTTCTCTTCATGCCATGCAATGTCGCTACATTTTTATTAATAGTGTCCTACGTAATAAATATTTCGTAACTTTGAGTTCAGAATCGATTCAACAACACTTTGACGAATGTAATTATTAAATTTTGAACTTAAATATTTCTTATTAATCAAGTTATTATGTAAAATATAACTAGAGCCTTGATGATAATACTCTACCTCCTTTCCTCTCTCTCTCTCTCTACACACCTATCTCTCCTCCCACACACATACAACACACACACACACACACACACACATACGTACACTTATAATATTCAAAACTTCTATATATTTTTTCATATATGTAAAATATATAGTTGTAGTCAAAATACACTTTTATGTACGCTTTTATATACACTTTAATATACTTTATATAATGTTGATTTTATTTATTTAAATTTATAAGTAATGACTGAATTTTCAATATTTTTTATTACTGAATAATGATTTTCAAGATGAAAATGTTCCTCTTAAAAGAATACAATGAAAGTATACGTATACAGGGTGTTTGGCGACTACCGCATTTTTTGTCATACGTGGGTAGAACAGCCTAT
>NW_017297734.1:0-4532 GCF_001594075.2 Trachymyrmex cornetzi | reverse complement strand
ATGTATATACTATATATATTAATAAATATATAAGTATAATTAAAATAAAAATATATATAGATGGATATAATTAGGCTCAGTTCAATAAATCTATGGAAATGAAGATGCCTTTCCGAGTCACACACTGGTGTGTAAATGACTTTATTCGACAAATTTCGTTACTATACGTTTCGATCCTCGCTCTTCGGATCCTTATTAATGTATAAAATTCAACAACATATCATTGTTCTTCCCGGAACGCTAATTACAAATATACATACTTAAATTATTACATGTTAAAAAAGATATTTATCATAATGAAATTCAATAATCCAACAATCTTATACATATTTCAAGCGATAGTAATTATAATTTAATAATTTACATGAATTATCATGTAAATTAGTTACATTATCATGTAACATTAGTTGAAATTGGAAAATACGAAGTTATCGTGTGAAATGACGGAACATCTAAACACAAATGATATTTCTGTCTGTTCTCTACTAAAATAAAGTAAAGAAAAATTGAAGAGAGGGAATCTCATTGGTCGATAAATAAACATTCATAGTTCTTATGTAACAAGTCTGTGTCCGTTTGCATGTTCAAACTATTTTTCTGTTTATGTATATGAATCATTTCCGAGATAAATCTTTTGTTTGGCATATTTTCCTCATCAAGTATTTTAATATTATTCCGATCAAATTATGATCATAATGACGTAATTAACATTAATATTAATACATCTAATTTTCAGAATTTTCAGTTACCAACTTCTAGTAACTGAGAAGGAAAACTACTTAGGATACCAATCAGGATGTAACACTTTGTTTGCAGTTACTGCATACAAAAGTTGCGTAAAATCTGAATCCATTTACTGAATAGAAACACAACAAATAATGGATATTAAATTGATTAATAAGCAAGCCAACTGCTCGTGAAATGGACAGGATAAAACTATCAAGTTCTTGTCCATTTCCTATTCAGTATTAACACAATTAATGAGAATACAGTAATATTAGATAGTAACTAAAAAATAAAAGTCAAAAATATAAATAGAGAACAGGCTACTAAGAGTTATATCGCTGTAATTCGTGCGAACAAAAGATTTATTAAGTACGAAAAAATCAGACATTTCGGCTTACATTCGAGCCATCCTCAATGTATCTGATCCATTTACAATCAAATTCTTAGTAGATTTGATAGGAGAGTGCCATAAATCATTCCGCTTCATTTATGCAGACACCAGGTTAACAAATCAGGCGACCAAATAAATTAAAAGTGGATTCTATATAAATAATCCAAACATTATTAAGTTATTAAAGAAAAAATAAAATAATGAAAACTTTAGAACGATCACTCACCTATCAAATCGTGAACATAATCACTTAAAAATAAAATAAAAATAATTTCGCTGTATCTCCGCATCCATAATTAGTAATAACTTATGCTTGTCAGCAAAATAACAGTCAGCAATCAAATGAGTAACTGTCAAAGATTTAACTTAAACATCTGTTTTCATGTGACTATGAGCATAAACGATAAACAACAAAGACGATACTACACAACATTATAAGCATAGAAATACGACTTACTGCAACATATCATTGAATCAATGTAAATGTACGCGTTATGTAGAAATTCAGTGTCAGACTGTAGATTTAAACCATTTTTTTGCAATTTAATGTGTAGCATTTCAGAAATACGTCTATATAAAAATCGTTCACTATCGACAATCTCAGTGTTCTCCCAATCAAAATCGTGGCCATGCTCCAATCTGTGTTCTCTGATAACTGAATAATTGTTATTGCTTTTCCTGATATCATTTCGATGTTCTGTGATTCTCGTTTTTAACTTACGCTTTGTCTGGCCAACATACGAATCATCACAATTATTGCAATTAATTTTATAAACTACATTCTTCCTTGCCATGTTCTGTAACGGATCTTTATGTGTTTTAATGAAAAAATTAAGCTTGTTAAGACTGAAAAAAGCCATGCTCACATTGAGATTCTTCGTGATATTCTTAAATTTCTCCGAAATTTTCGACACAAAAGGGACCAAAAACCACGACTTTTTAACATCTTCAACAGGAGTTTCTATCATAACTTTTTGTTTTTACGTTTTATAAGGCGTCGTCTACAATACACGGAGTAAGAAGTAAGAGTAAGAAATTGACCAATCACAGTCGATTATTCTTCTCACATTCGACTGTGATTGGTCAATTTCTTACTCTTACTTCTTACTCCGTGTATTGTAGACGGGCCTTTATATATTAATGATTTTAGACGTTCGTTTATTGTGTTGAAAATGAAATCAACCGGGGAGGTGTTTGACGGGCCCGTACCGACAGTGCACATGCGCTCGTCTTAATCGGTGCACGTGCATTTCCGCATAAATTAAGAAAGATCATAAAAATTAAGACGACGACACTTGATACAAAACCGACTCCTTTCCTCCCCCACAATCTGGACCAATACAAAACTCAGAAAACCCACCACCTAATTTGCACCCTACCACCCAAGGAAAAAGCACTATATAAACGCGGTTCCGCGGCCTTCAGCGCTTTTTTTATTTTTTCCTGAGTCGAAAAAACATGTACTAATTAAATAATTTTTTCGGAAGTTAACACAGAGACAGACAGACAGACAGACAGACGGACACAGACAGAACCTTTTCCCGGAGTCGACCCGCTATATAAAACATTTCTTTTCTAAATTAATCCGTAAAAGTCAAAGTTTAGAGTCAGTGCTGAAGAACACCGTCAACCTCGCACATCCTGGCCGAAGAACTCGCACCGATGAACATCTCAGTAAGTCGGTATATTTCTATTCTCCAATCCCTCTCCGTTTTTCTTTCAATAATTCATTTCAATATTTCATTTAGTTTCTTTTCAGTTATACATTTATTTTTATTTGATCTTTTTTATTTCTTTCTTTCTTTATTACTTCTTTTTTAATTCCCACGTAAAAGGAAATAAAACATTGCAGTCTGTTCACGCTATAACTTGAATCCCCGTCGCTGTCCTCGAGATAATTGTTCGCTCCTATCGACCGGATGTGTCCGCATTAATATTACCAGACTTCTTCTTCTTCTTCTTGAGTTATTGGCCAGGCAACCCAAGGGTTGGTACTAGGCCATTGAGGTCTGTGTTGCTAGTAATTTTTTTGCAAGTGGGTTTGTAAGCCATGATGGTTATAAAAGTATAGTGGCCTCCCCCCCAATCCAGACGCCTGCTGCCCCCCAGCGGTGAACTGCGCGCCAAAGGAGAAGGGGGAGTGGAGCAAAAGAAAAGTCAGAAAAAGAGGTCATTGGCCTTCATGTAGGCCAGAAGGAGACGGGAGAATGTGGGACTAGGAGAGCGCAGGGCGGGGACGAGGTCCTGAGGAGAATTTGGGAATTTCTTTGATATGTACGCTCGGATAGGGGTAAATTTTTCAGAGAATTCATTGCAATGGAAGATTAAATGATTTATTGTCTGACGGGGGTCGCCGCATGGACAGCTCGGTCATATTGACCCTGTGTAGGCTCTCGTTAACATTAATATGGTTGGATCTTAGACGATTGATGAGAACGATTTCTTCTCTTGAGAGCGAAGATTCATGAAACCATGTTTTCTTGGATATTGTGTGAAATTGTTCGAAGTATCGAGTGCCTTTAGTTCTGGAAACCTCTTCCATATATTCTTGAAACTGTTTGTCCGCTCGGGCACGTGATTCCACCAGTAGGTCCTCGTAAGGGACTTTAAAGTCAGGTTTGTAACCCTCGATTGCCGCCAGATTAGCTTCTTGATCTGCTAATTCATTGCCGGGAATGCCCGAATGTGCAGGGACCCAAAAGAGGGTGACCTCGTTGCCTTTATCTATAATGTCTAGGTAGGCTTTTCTGATTTGGTACACTATGTAATTGCGTTGCACCTTGGAGGAATTTTGAAGAGCATCCAACGCGCTCCTTGAATCAGAAAAGATAACGCTTTTAGGGAAGTTAAGATCAAAAATAGCAAGAATAGCCTGGTAGATGGCCCAGAGCTCAGCGGAGAAAATGGAGGTTTCAGGGGGAAGCTTGTGTTTGATACTACCTTCCAGCTCCGGCGAGTATACCGCAGCACCAACTGCGCCTTCCGGACTCTTCGATCCGTCCGTATAGAAGGCCTTAGCGTTCTGTCTGAACTCGAAAGACTTGTGGTAAAAATCTGCAACAGTCAATATAGGATTTTCGCTCTTGTCCCTGCTCTGCATAGTATCTACATACTTGACTGTGGTAGAGAAGACTTTGTATGAGTGCCAATATGCCGGCGGGTACGTAGATCTGAAGACGGTGGATTTTTCATGACGACTAGTAACATAAGATTTAAAGAGTCTTGATTCCTTTATGGCTTTGACTTTGCTATTCCTTCCAACCGCTGTGAGTTCCATTTCCTCCAGGGAGTTATAGACAATGCTGAATTTATTAGCCATGCACTTATAAATAGTCTTAGAGTAATATTACCAGAGAGAAACCTGAGAGAGGCCATGGCGGCCTTTTTCGCGTGATAGGCGAAAGCCACCGTACGC
>NW_017297733.1:0-1000 GCF_001594075.2 Trachymyrmex cornetzi | reverse complement strand
ACTTTGCCCAAAAAACGCTTGTTTTCATTAAAAATCCCGGGACTTTTCAGCCCATGTAGTATAAGTAGCGTATAAGTCAATATTTGACAAATTAATTCAAATTTATATCTCAAAATTGTTATTATTTATTGAAGGTAATAATAGCATTTGAAACCGGTTTTGTTCCACCAAATATCAATTATACATCGCCAAGGAATGATATAGATGCCTTAATAAATGGAACAATTCGTGTCATCGAAAAACCAATGCAACTTCAAAATGGTTACGTAGGAATTAATAATTTCGGTTTTGGGGGATCCAATGCTCACGTATTATTAAAGTGGAATGATAAACTGAAAATAAATAATGGAGCACCAAATGATGACTTATCTAGACTTGTGGTATTATCTGGACGCACTGAACAATCAGTGAAATTATTTTTAAATGATGTTAGTATAGATTTTTCAAAAATATTTCGATACTATTTTGAACAATTACTGATACTATGTTTTAACATAAAAAAATTTATTATTATAGATTGCTAACCATCCAATAGATGTAGAATATATTCGCTTATTACACGATATCTATGCAGACAATATAAAAAATCATCCATGGAGAGGGTACATTATACTGAATTCTTTCCAAGATTCAATTAAGGAAATTCAAAATTATGAATGCGTGAAGAGACCTGTTTGGTTTATATTTTCAGTCTTGGGTTCTCAATGGCCAGGAATGGGTACATATTCAGTATTTTATATGTTACTAATAATATCCCAGGTAGCACATATTCGTTTAAAAAACGTTTCACAAATGTTTCTTTGAAACGTTTCATAACCGGCTCTTGAAAACGTTTCTGATTGATTAAAATGTCCACTCGAAAAATGTTAAGGAAAACTTTTTTCTGATAAAAAAACGTTTAAGAAACGACCGAGATACCGCTTAAAAAACGATCAATATACCATTTTTTCCTGTATCTGTGATAAAATTTTCTTTCTCACAGAATTACTAAAATAATGTA
>NW_017297732.1:0-249 GCF_001594075.2 Trachymyrmex cornetzi | reverse complement strand
ACAAAGAAGTATCTTAAAAAATCTATATGTACAGTGATTCTTTTGTATACCAAATTTGTTTGGGCAAAAAAATATTCGGCTTTTAGGAACCCATAGTAATAAAATAAAGTAAGAAGAAAAAATATTAGTGGAAGACGATTCGACTATACGACTTTATGTTTAAAAAAAATTTGATCACGTTTTTATGCAAAAAATAATGTCGCAGTGGCGCTTTACGTTTTTTATTCTGTTGCTGTCGTTTGAATGTAT
>NW_017297731.1:0-231 GCF_001594075.2 Trachymyrmex cornetzi | reverse complement strand
AACGTACCAATAGATGGCCCACTCTGTAAAAACGTACCAATAGATGGCCCACCCTGTATAATTAATTACTTTTAGGATTATGTTGAGATTATCACTCGAGTGCCACCCAGGTATCACTCAAATTTTGTTATTTATCGAACGTTAAGGGGATGCTGGCGGGACACAATTATTGCAGTTTTATCAAAATCTTCGAATTGACTAATTGGAATAAAAAATCCTTTTACAGGATTA
>NW_017297730.1:1990-2421 GCF_001594075.2 Trachymyrmex cornetzi | reverse complement strand
TCATCGTGCGGACTTAGAGCGATTTTTGTTTCCGATATCGTGTACACTTCGTGCAGTTTGGATTTTATGCACGATTGTCTGCTCGTCATTTCGATTGCGTCGTTCAAGCACTGCTTGTAATCCTCGAACGTTATAGACCTTGCTATAACGTTGCTCTAGACGCCCTTAGCCTTCTTTATATCCTTCTTTCCTTCTACACGCAAGGCGTACATTTTCGCTCTAAGATCAACGAATTCGGTCATGATGGCACCGTTGTTTTCATCTTTCAAAAGTCCTGGAACTTTTTTATTTGTGAGCGGAATACCGTACGCGTTGTCAACTGCGTAATCACCCGTGTCAAATCTATTTATATCACGTTTCATGACATCGTAGATATCGTCACATTCTACGTGATATATAAGGCTATCTGTGTCGGTATACATAATTTTACA
>NW_017297730.1:0-1851 GCF_001594075.2 Trachymyrmex cornetzi | reverse complement strand
CGACTGTGAAAATTTGGTTTGGCGATCATTGCCTCCGCACCGTATCTGCCTTCCCATTTTGTCAGTAATTTTACGTCGACGCGATCGCGCACATTCTCCATGGTTTTACCAAATACCGCGTTATTCATCGGTTTGTATAAATTTTTCTCCAAATCATTTTTGACCGAAGTTCTAAATTTTGTGTTTAATTTTATGTAATCGCATAGCCATGGAGATTGCGTGAATTGCAGTATACGGTGAATCTTTGCGATACGGAGACCGTGACGAATACACTGCTGCAGATTGCGATAATGTATGACGTAACGCTGTTTATCGCATAATGTTGTGAGGAGTCTGTCATCGCGCTTGCCTGGTGGTTTCTCTCGCGCCGGACAGAACGGTAGGTCAGTGTGCGCGTCATGAAGATGTTGCGGGTACTCCAACTCCACCTCGAGAATATAGCCTGTCTGCGAATCTAACGCGATGGTCGTAAAATCGAAATTGTGCACGTCGTCGACCCGTCGAAAATCGGCGTAGGGCAATGGTTGATACATTGCCCAGCCATACAGGTTGTTGACATCATAGTACATCAAGTACGATGATGGTTTCGATGGATCGTACGACGGCATGTATTTGTTGTTGGCTCGCGCGTACCTGTTTGTACACTAGCTCAGACCACCGCGTATACCGCGCTCGACAAACATGATCATGTCGATGTCTGTCAGCAGTTCGAATTTTATACCAGTATGTTTTAACTTGGCATCCCATGTGAAGCCAGGTAAGGTGTAATAATACACGGGGTCTAACCCGTAACTCGCGATGCAACTGTCGCGGAAATTCTCAAAGACGTCGGCCAACAACAATACATCTGTTTTTAGATACAGGTCACTATATTCGCCGAGCGTTTGGATGGAGAACCGCTGCCACACGTTGACGGCGTGCGCATAATCACTCTCAGATACCGTGCTGTCAGTTAATGAGCTGTAAAATGACTCGCGAGGCGGCAAACACAATTCGTTCAATTTTTCGCTGCAGTCAGTGTACTCGTACGGAAAAGCGCCCTTTCGAATCAAAAGATTAAAATTTTCTTCGGATAAATGGGAAAATTCGCGTCGCAGTACCCGCAGCTTATCCTTGCTAAGAAAAGATGACAATTTGTCCAAACTTGAAGCGAGAAATCTATATGAATCTATGAAACGTAATTGCACACAATTTTTTTGATCAATTTTTGTACTATCGACATGTTTAGTAAAAGATATATATTTTTCTTTAGTTATTGGAAGAAGATCTACTCCTTCATACGCGGTTGCAATTTCCTTGATAATAAAATGAGCGTCGTAACCGGATAAGTTATGAAAGACTACAGGTATGCAACACGAATCTCTGTAATTTAGATTGCAATTTGAGTGCGCGGGGCCTCTTTATCGCCCGGTTAAGTGGCAGTGATCGCGTACCCGCGTATCGTCTGGTGTAAACGGTTTCTCGCACACGTGACAGTGCGAGACGCTGTTAAATTTTTCCCAGTCTTCGCGCGTGAAATCTGCCATGGGAACATTGGCTGAAATTGTCGTCTGTACACTATGCGCCAAATTTTTTAATTCTTCCGTGAACCACGCTATATAGTCTTTGTCGCGACGGAAACGATAGCCCGACGGTAAGCTGTCGTAGGAACATTGCACGTAATACCCGATACTGAAGACGTTGTGATGTTGGTATGTGTGCGTAGCGGATTGTGAACCACTATCCGTTTTCTCCAACGCACACTCAAGATCGGCGTAGACTACGAACGGGACACGCTCTTTCCAGGAATGGTTGCGGAAGCTCAGCCATTTGTCGTCCTCGCTCGGTAGCCTTATCGCACAATCGTTAATT
>NW_017297729.1:2136-2898 GCF_001594075.2 Trachymyrmex cornetzi | reverse complement strand
TCCTCGCTCATGCGAGCGCGCAATGAGGATTCCTGTCAAGGGTGGCGTCCCTCTCCACGGCCCTTGCACTTTCTGGCCTGGCGGAGGAGATCGGGATGGATTTCCTTCCCGCTCGTCGGGTCCTAGGCTCCCGACGGCGTCCGTCCGGCCCTTCCAGGGTGGCCGGGAGTTCTGGCCTCCTCCGATGCCCTGCAAGGGGTACATGGTGAAAGTATGGTCCCCCTTATTTTCGACAGCGGTTACAAGCAATAATATAAAATGGTACAACCTGCTAATCCGGGCTCCCGGATGTGTGCCCTTCTCTCTGCTCTGCGAATCTTAACGCATGTTCGCAGGTGCGTTTGCACGCGCGCTCGTGTGCGCGCTCGCCTACGCGCTCGCCCTTCGAGCCGGTAGGAAGCGCGAGTCCGCCGTCGACAAGTCCGCACAGTGACGGACAAAATGTCACGTCACAACGTGTATGTACGAACGTGTACGTATAAACGTGTACATATAAACGTGTACGTATAAACGTGTACGTATAAACGTGTACGTATAAACGTGTATGTATGTATGCAATGTATATAGGTAGTGTATAAAGCTTTTTTCGGTCAATCGTAAACGTCGATTACGAGCGTTAAGACATGGATCGAGTAAGAGACTACATACATCGAAAATCGGTCGAGCGAAAGGGGTACCGTCCCGTACCTTCGCCAGGTCCACCAAGTCCACCGCCGAAGAAGGAGGAGGAAGTGAGATATTGGGAATGCTCTGTTGAAAACA
>NW_017297729.1:0-299 GCF_001594075.2 Trachymyrmex cornetzi | reverse complement strand
TTTTTAACAAGTAATTTAGATTTTAAAGATTCTTTATATTATTCTTGTCGTTATTTAAAAATTCCAGACCAAGTTCGTTGAATATCATTGACATGTATTTATTAGTTAGTTGGCTGTCATATAATTTTTTGACTTGGAAAATTATAAGTTAAAGTTCCCAGACTGGAACGAAAAATTATATACAAAAATTTTTTTCAAAAAAGTGTATATAAAAGAATTTTTTTGACTATAATTCTTTAATAAAACTATTTTTATCAATTACCTTAAACTTAGAATTTATTTTTATCCTGATTCAGCTA
>NW_017297728.1:0-654 GCF_001594075.2 Trachymyrmex cornetzi | reverse complement strand
CGTTCTTGATTGCAAATTATCTCTTCTTCGACACAGAAACTGGAACTTTTGTGTGGACATACAGCGAGAGAATTTTGCTTACATAATTGTTCGTGGTTGCGTTTCAAGATCTGCTCTGACTAACAAACTGATATTGAACTATTGCGTTTAAAGGAGAACAAAAATCACATCGAATAAAGAAAGAGAAGAGAGGGATGAAAAAAACTTTTGCGAGTAAAGTATTGACGAATTGTTCTAACAGCAAAAAAATAATATTGATAATTATTAAGAATCTAATTTTAAGTCTTCAATTTTGTGATAATTATGCGTATTACTTTTTTAATTTATATGAATACTGAAGAAGGTCTCATTGAAGACCGAAACGTTTATTAATTGTACTTTATTAAATAAAATAATTTTAAGCCAACGATAACAGGCGTTCGTGGTCATATGCCTTTATAATTATATTGTTTTACATTCGTACCACGTATCTATCTTATATTGTTTAAAAAAATTAAAGTTACTATTATTTTTTCTTTAGGAGGAATAAAATGGTAAAATTTAACTTGGCGCCAGTTGTTGATATCAAATCTTTTATACCTACATATGATCCATATCATTAGTTCTACTAAACAGCAAACGTGATTAGTCATCAGTTTCACGGCCGATTAAGTA
>NW_017297727.1:0-301 GCF_001594075.2 Trachymyrmex cornetzi | reverse complement strand
TTGAACCAGAAAATTAATAATCACCATTTAAAAATAAAAAAAATTATTTTTTTGCTGTATTTCCATTGTACCTTCAAATTGACTCCATCAGAGGTTTATTTCATATTCATGAATATCCACTGGATATCCATGAAACTTAAATTAATATCCATTGTATCCCCATTGTATCTTCGAATTGATTCCAGTATAGATCCATTTTATGTCCATAGGATATACATACGTATATTCTATGTACATTGTATGGATATTCGTAATGTATAAGATACATCCATGGGAATATATTCATCGGACATACATAGGA
>NW_017297726.1:0-872 GCF_001594075.2 Trachymyrmex cornetzi | reverse complement strand
AGAATTGCATATTGGTGCGAGCTGTGGGGACACCAAAACCAGGTCGATTACTGAAGCACTGTGGGATGAACGCAAAAAAGTGGGGGTAGTATCGTTGAGAGTGATAAGATCATATTTCTCGATAACACGCATAAGCATCCTTCCCGCAGTTGACTGCCGTGTGCAGTTATATTTTTGTATTTCGCCAACTAAGGAGTCGAAAAAGGCACAAGGGGTTTTTTGGCCAGGGTGCCTGTATAAATTAATGATAACTATTGAATCCGTTTTAGAATAAGGAATCCTGATAGCCATAAATTCAACTGAAGAGTGCGCAATGGACGTGAGGTTAAGAATTTCATGCTTAATATTTTCGCGGATGATGACGCAGATACCTCTATCTCCTAATTGGGTGATGTCCTTTCTGATGACTTTATAACCTTTCACACGGAAGGCATGATTTTGTTTAAGAAGAGTTTCCTGCACACAAAGAATGTCGAAGTCTCTTGCTGCTTCCATTAACGATGGGAGGTTATGTCGGATTCCCAGTGAGTTCCACTGAAAAATTTTTAGAGTTGTTTCTCCTCTTGTTAGATCCGAAATCCCTTGGACTCGGTCTCCTATTCTCTCGGAATTCCAGCGACGGCAACGCTATGATTTGATTGGAAAAAATATGCAAGTTCGTGGAGGAAGATGTGTTATTGTCAGTTGATTTAGCGGATGCAAAGCTGAGTTCTTGTGAAAGATTAAAATTAGTTCCGAAAACAGCCATAGCCATATTCTGCTTCGTGCGAGGGACCCCGAGTGTCGATAGTGGATTGTGTATAATAGCCATACTGATTGTATTCTGAAGGGGGAGGAGCGTTTCTTACCCCACCGTAGGGGGAGGGGGGTAG
>NW_017297725.1:409988-410468 GCF_001594075.2 Trachymyrmex cornetzi | reverse complement strand
TTAAGAAGTCACGAACCAATCAGAGGGCTGCATTAGCGTCTTAAGACATTACTTAAGACGGTCTTGAAATAAGAATCGACTATGAATACCGGCCCTAGATTTATCAGAGAGGCGCAACCGGCTTAAGTCAGTATGACAAAGGTGTTAAGGAGAATACTAAACATAGCCTACATGCTATGAAACTGCCTTTAAACTATAGGTGTCCCATTTGCTGATTTCCAGTATAGTATCCAGTAACCGCCATATTTTATTACTGGGAGAAGCGTTTCCTTTCTCTAGTAAAAAGATCCAGTAAAATCATAACCTAAATTCGTACGTGCTTCCACGTGCTTCAGAGAATCGTTTTCTCGGGCGTGTTTAATTTGCGATTAAGCAGAGAGGTATTGTGTTTTTATATTTGTTTCAGTTTTGTTGTATTGGTCGCGTTCAGCAGACTCAACTGTTGTGGAGCAGATGCGTGAGCACTTGCTGCTATTGGTG
>NW_017297725.1:408642-409833 GCF_001594075.2 Trachymyrmex cornetzi | reverse complement strand
ATTAATAACAGCATCAACTAATTAAACAATACAACAAAACTGAAACAAATATAAAAACACAATACCTCTCTGCTTAATCGTAAATTAAACACGTCCGAGAAAACGATTCTCTGAAGCACATGGAAGCACAATACCTCTCTGCTTAATCGCAAATTAAACACGCCCGAGAAAACGATTTTCTGAAGCACGTGGAAACACGTACGAATTTAGGTTATGATTTTACTGGATCTTTTTACTAGAGAAAGGAAAGCTTCTCCCAGTAATACAATATGGCGGTTACTGGATACTATACTGGAAATCAGCAAATGGGAACACACCCTAAGTCAAACAAAATAAGATGTGTAGGATAATGTGAGATAGAATGTATAGGATAAAATGAAATAGAAATATGTCACTAGTACTATAAATGGCTGCCAAGTCACGCAATTGGTTAGATTGCAACAGCGAATCAGAATGCATAACACCGGTTGCGCCTCTCTGATAAATCTAGGACTCTAGTCCCGCCTAATTTGGGACGGTTGGTCACTAATTGCAAGCAGATCTAACAGAATGATGTTGTAATTGGCGATCCGCTAATCCGCTTACGCACAAACCGCTCCATGGGACATTAAGGGCAAATTTATTGCGTACGTAAAACGGCGGATCGTTAGCGATTCTTATTTCATGTAGAAGTGCTCCTTAACCAAAAAGGTAGATACAAATAAATACGGTAGTATATTAGAGTCCTGATTGAAAGAAATTATAATCTATTCAGTACTATTTAGTACAAAATAAGATGTTATTTTTGTTACAGAAAAAATGGATTCAAATGAAGACTATATATTGTTAGCAATTTTTACATTAGTAAACAAATTCAAACAAAGTAATCCCTTTAAACAAGAAATACTGCGTCGAAAAATCTTATTTTTGTATGCATTGTATGAAGATATAAGAAACAAAGGAAAAGACAAATAACATCAATTTTGGGTACGACCCATATTTACCCTGCATCGACATTTCTTGCAAGGAGCTAGTGAAAATCTCGTCAAAGAAATGGAGTTTGAAGATAAAACAAAATTTCGTAATTACTTTAGAATGGATTCAATTACATTTAAAAAATTATTGGAATTAATTGGTCCATTAATTACGAAGCAGTCTGTCGTTCGCGAACCAATTCCCTCTGAAACGCGTTTACATATCACACTCCGCTAT
>NW_017297725.1:407117-408255 GCF_001594075.2 Trachymyrmex cornetzi | reverse complement strand
AATAGCGTATTCGATTTACTGACTCGACCCGACTCCGAGTCAACAGTCTGTTCTTTTCAGCTGCATTTCTTACACAATTTAGCTCTTCTTTTGTGCAACTAAACAGAACAGACTGTTGACTCGGAGTCGGGTCGAGCCGGTCGAGTCAGTAAATCGAATATGCTATAAGTTTATTCGACGCGTTTTTGTATGAAACGGAAGAAATCTGGCAAAAAAAAGCGTCGCTCTGCCCCACGAACCAAGATATCTTCTTCTTCTTTATTTAATTGGCCCGGGCCCTCGACAACGGGGTGAACTTGGCCATTCTTACTAAGCACAGTTAAAGCCGGAATCGCTTTTCAAAAAATTAATGAGATGATGCAATACCCGAAGCAGGGCAGACGTCCTATTCGAGCGGTCATGCTAGACTCTACGAACCAAGATATTAAGCGTTAATAAAAAATAAACCGCTGATTGTTGCGTATAGGCATATACGACGCGTACGTAAAACGGCGGATCGTCGGTGATTGGTCGGATCCTTCGATACGCGAATACGCGCGTACAGTGATACGCGTCATAGGACGGCACCCTAATAGCGTTTTCGGCCCGGCCAGGTTTGCACCAACCTGGGTAGCGATCATATAACTGTTTCCCTAGGGCGGATACGTGAAAAGTGAAAATTCTTTGTATGTATGTGTGCATATGTACGAACATACATACATACAAAATTTCATTTTTCACGTTTTCGCTCTAGCGAAAAAGTTACACGATCGCTACCCTGGGTTGGATTAATGGCGTTTTGTGCTCTCCTATTGGTAGAGCGGGTGACGTCAATCAATAGGAAAGATGAATCCAATCCAGGTTGGTGCAAATCCGATCAGGCCGAAAACGCTATAAGATGTACAGAAGCCTCAAAAGCACCCGTATTCCGTATTGCTCCGTCATTAGATCGAGCTGCTACGTCATTTTACACATGCGCACAAAGTTTCCTAGAGCAGACGAATTCTTGCCAGCTCCCATCACAATAAGTCCGCACTGAAAACAATGAAATATGACAATATCATGTCCCTGTCAGGGCCTCGTAACTGCTGGTACCACCGTTAGTGGTGCCCTCACCTTATGTCACCCGGAAATATGGAACTAATATTCAATATGGCTG
>NW_017297725.1:396690-406609 GCF_001594075.2 Trachymyrmex cornetzi | reverse complement strand
TGATATATATATGCCATGACAACCTATATATATAGCGGCCATATTGAATATTAGTTCTGTTTTTCCAGGTGTCATAAGCTAAGGGCGCCACTAACGGTGGTACCGCGTTTACAAGAGGGGAGTTGGGAGGCCCTGGTCCCTGTCTCGCTTATCTCCCTGATACAAATAGTTTTATACGTTATCATAACTGACTTATTGTATTCTACGTGTCGCATGCGACGTAAAGATTTACTTCCGTGTTTACAAATTGAGAACATTTCTGAATACTTAGTCAATTTTCATACATATTTTATAAAGATTTCAATAGAAATCAGTTAACATCAACCGGCGATTGTAATGCCGGAATCGGACTATGCATTGAAGATTGAGATTGAAGATAAAGAATTGAAATTTCACCAATGAGGACAAAGAAATTCTGGCTCCTCTTGTTCTGATTGGTCAAACCTCAATCTTTCGATCTTCAATCTCATTCTTCAATGCGTAGTCTGATTCCGGCCTAATTGAATAGGCAATATAAGAAATTATCTTATTAGACCTGTAATTCTCCCAAATAGGCTTTCAGGTACTATTAGGTGTTAAACTTAATTCCTGCCGTTTTTCGTCTCCAAAATTGATTTGTTTCGAAGGGAAATACCTTAATCAAAGTATTATTAATAAAGTATTATTAATTAGTGATAAAGAAAATGGAAGAAATTACTTTGATTAAGATATTCATTCATCTTCCCTTCGAAACGAATCAATTTTGGAGACGAAAAACGGCAGGAATTAAGTTTAACACCTAATATTTATCTCAATTTCTTCCTTTTCACATCGTATGCGACATTGTAGGAACCAACATATACAAAATTGTTTATTTCTCAGAAAAGATTCAGACTAAAGCCTATTCTACAATTACGTAAGCATAGTTGTAAGTGATTGTAGTTGTAAGAATTGACCAATCACAGTTGAATATTCTTCTTGTATTCGACAATAGGTGCATCCAGAAGCACGACCGCTCATTGAGCGCTCATTGAGCTCTTGTATCTGTTTGGTCTATATTTTTCGATCTAATGGAATATGCCAATTAGATGCAAGAGCTCACCGAGCGCTCAGGGAGCGGTCGTGCTTCTGGATGCACCCAGATTGATCAATTCTTACGACTACAACTATTTACAACTACACTTACGCAATTGTAGAATGGGCTTTATATTTACTTTTTCCTCAGTATGGTGTATGCTATAATTTATGTAAATGCTGAATGCATTTTGTAAACATTTTGTACAGAACGTAGTATTTTGAATTATTATTTTGTATTATGAAACTTGACGAAGATGGATCATCGTTTCATCGACCCTTCTCCAAAGGTCCGTGAAGGTGAACTTGACGCGACCGGCTGTCCGGTAATAATCTGTGCATATATAGCTGTAGTAATTGTTATGTAGCTAGACCGCTGGTATTATATACACGTTCTCTCCGTACTCGAATAATTTATAATTGCTAGTACACATATATTGTGCGGAGACGTATCAAAATGTATGCGAATGCGCGCGTCGCTTGTGTATATGTATATGCGTGTGCATGTGTGCGTGCGTATGTGTATCTTTCTAAAGGTTTTTTGTATGCTGCAGACGAAAAGAAAGGATCGTTAAATGCGTGTGCTTTATAGATACGCCTGAATCATTGCAGAGGGTAGTGAATATTTCCAGCGTCCGCGAAGCCGATCTCGGAAATTAATCCGAGCGTTTCGGTCCTCGTGGCTAAAAGATAAGGTAATGGGGTATGAAGTCGATAAAATCACATGCACAAACGCTTCTTCAGAGCTTGCGCTTTGAAGCAATTTGCCGGTTTGATTTACCGTAGGTATGGAATGGACACACTCGTGTAAAAAGTCAGGTCGTATTTCTGCGCCATCTGGGCGAATAGACAAATTTTTAGAACTAGAAATCAGGATTCCTACTGAAATGGTAATTGCTCATGTGTATTGTGTAGTAATGTGAGTCAAATCTGTGGTGGCTATAATTTACGTGATTTATAAATTAATGTAAATATTTTTTTCTAAGCTTTCAATCTCAGTTCTGTAAACTCAGTATTGTTTGTGCACGTTATGCGGTGAGTGGTAGAGTATCGTTTGGTCCATACGAGCTATAAAACTTGTGTAATCTACATTAGTTGACAGCTCTACCTGTTGAAAAAATGTAAGTTTTTAACTTTTTTTCCGATTTCCGTACAAATCTATTGCACCACGACAGAATTTTGCATCTATTTTAACCCTGTAAAAGGATTTTTGATTTCGTTAAGTAAATTCGGAGATGTAAATTGACCTGCAAATTACCGACAATTTGGCCACTCCAGTATCTCCAGGGTATGGACACACTCGTGTAAAAAGTCAGGTCGTATTTCTGCGCCATCTGGGCGAATAGACAAATTTTTGGAACTAGAAATCAGGATTCCTACTGAAATGGTAATTGCTCATGTGTAGTAATGTGAGTCAAATCTGTGGTGGCTAAGTGGCTGTGATCAACTGTAATTATTTCTTATTAAATGTTAAAAACCTCATCAGTGATTCTTGGCTGTTCTAGGTGTCATCGTTGATTCTTGGCGATCGTCAGTGATCGTTGATCATTGTTGACCGTTATTAATCTGGTTGCGATCAATTGCAATATACAGAGATTTTTCACCGAATAGGAATGTGGTAAAACAGGGAGCTTTAGCATCGCCTTAATCTGATTGCGATAAATTGCACGTATTATTTTTTTGCTTCATTTCCTTGTATTTCTGCTGGTACGTTTAATTTGTTTTGTATAACATTACTAGCATTATTACTTTGATTCTTTAATATATACTTTTATCGTATGTATATTCTTGAATTATTATTCATGATATTGTTCTGATCAGTTCTGATTTTCCGATTGTATAATTAGACTAATTAATTTTATTTATTCATGTTCTATATAGTTATCAGTACAGGAGTGATAAATTGAAGACGAACCATATTATCATAATATTATCTTTTAAAGTCTGTCGTATATCATTGACACATAAGAAGCACAAACAGATATATTATACTGGTATTAAATATATTTATCATTTCTTTAAATATAAAATATTTTTATAAAATTAAATTGGTCTTTCAATAATACAATAATTACTTGTAGAATAAAATGGCCACTAAAATAGGTTGGAAATGCATAATCCCAGGTTGTAAATCTTCTGCTAAAAGTCCTGGGCATTATTTTCCCAAAAATAACGATATAATAAAAAAATGGCTAGAAGTAGTATCAGTGCCATGGTTATTAAATCTGCCAGAAGAAGAAATTAGAAAATGTAGAATTTGTCACTTACACTTCAGTGAAAATTCTTATATTTTTAGTCTAAATCGTAGACGATTGAAGCATAATGCTATCCCAAGTCAGAATTTATCGAGTTCAAGAGTTGAAACCGATATTACTCAGCCTAGTACAAGTCAAGAAAGTACACGTGAAATTGATATGCAATCTAATGAAATGAGTGAAACAATTGAAATTGATATCTCTCAGCCTAGTACAAGTCAAAAAAGTACACGTGAAATTGATATGCAATTTAATGAAATAAGTGAAACAATTGAAATTGATATCTCTCAGCCTAATGCAAACCATTAAATATAATAGAAAAACAAGCGATATATCATTATAACACAAAATTAAAAAATAAATGTACAAAATTGCAGGATAATTTTCTACATACTTTTTAAATGTATTTTTATATGACAAATATAAATAAATTAAATATCACATTTGCAACTTTTATTTATTTACTCGAAAGTAAAATTATTGAACAAAAAATAACCCATCTTTCAGCTATTCACAGATCGAAAGTGGTCAAATGAGTCATTTACAGGCCAAAGTGATGAATCCCACTTCGAATTTTAAAAAATTTTATTGCCAAAGCACTTCATTGATACTTTGACACTAAAATTTGAAAAAATTCGAAGTGGAGTTCATTACTTTGGTCTGTGAATGGCCGGTATTCATAGTCAGATCTTATATTTAAGACCGTCTTAAGTACAGTCTTAAGATGTCATGAACCAATCAGAGGGCCGCATTAGCGACTTAAGACATTACTTAAGACAGTCTTATAGCGTTTTCGGCCCGATCGGGTTTGCACCAACCTGGGTTGGATTAATCTTTCCTATTGGTTGATGTCACACGCTCTACCAATAGGAGAGCGCAAAACGCCATTAATCCAACCCAGGTTGGTGCAAACCCGGTCGGGCCGAAAACGCTATTAAAATAAGAATTGACTATGAATACCGGCCAATGACTCATTTGACTATTTTATCGATCGAATAGAAGAATCCTATAATTTAGTTCCCAAAACTGCGTCTATTCGCCCAGATGGCGCAGAAATACGACTTGATTTTTTCCAAGAGCGAGTGTCCATACCCGTTTACCGTACTGATCTTGTTTACTTAACCCTTCCGTCCACTACGGGGGTCTTTTTCGACCCAAGCGAAATTTCAAAGTGCTGTAACTTTTGAAAACGGGCACTGAAGGCGCCATATCCCCTCCCTGATTGTTACTCGCTAATTATGATATTATGATTGGGACTTCAAGTTGAAGGTTCAAAGAAGTTCCATGAATTTTTTCAGATTTTTTAAAGCACTTTTACTGGTCCAAAAAACGCCAAGACGATAACGACCCCCGTAGTGGACTGAAAGGTGCCGAAAAAACGTAGTGGACGGAAGGGTTAATTAGTTATCAATTAGTCTCATAATTAGTAGTTTTATTATTATATCCGTCTATAAAAAAGTATATATATAACAAAGGAAGATAGAAAATTGAGTCTGAATATTTTAATATGATTTTTATTAAAGTGGAAAAATATAAATATATGCATTACATATGAAACTAGAATATATTTTGTCTCGTATTTTTTCTTGATCAGACTTTAAAACGAACATCATTAAGCATATATAATATGCAAAATTTATTTTTTCTATCCCATCACCTCTCCGTAAAGCTAGAGCCAGATTATATGCGATTGAAAATTGTGTCTGGCATTAGTTTTAAGGATAAATTGATTATATATGGTATACTTTAGTAGTAATACTAACAAAATAAATTTATAAAACGAGTAAAGCTATAATTTATCTATAATATATGCTCAAATAATATGGCACAATAAAATAATTTAATCCTTTTTTAATGATTAACTCTTCAATTTTTGCTAATGTATTTGATGAGATATCTGTAGTATAATTTTTCATAATGTTTTTCTTTTTTATATTGAAATCCAAATAATATATGCAAACACGATTTATAGCCAATTTGATTTTTTACACTATTTTGTATAAGCTAAAGGCTCTACTATGTATAAAATCATTTAGTGATAAAAATATAATATGAATACTTTGATCGATAAACTATCCAATATTAATATTATTCACATTTTTAGCTGATTGTATATTGGATATTTTATCAGTGAAAGTATTTATACTTTGCTATTTTTATTTATAATAACCTTTGTAATATTGAAACAATATATATCAAATAGCATTCTTCAAGTGAGAATCATTTTTTCTCACGTATTTAATTATCCAAAAAAAGTTATAAATTTTCATCCAAAAATGATTATTAATTATCGTTATTTCTGAATAAATTTGTATTATAAAAATTATTTTAAAAGGGTGATTCAGAACTTTGTTTACTACTCAATATAACAACTCGGTATAATATTTGAGTTTGATGTTATAAGTTCATGATGAACTGGGTTCTGGTCCAACACCGCCTGCGAGTCTATACACGAGTGAAGCTACTTCCACAGCTAGTCTGTTAACATCCGACGAACTTTCACATTCCGCATAAACCCGGATGATATCTTCAGTTCCGGAAGGCCTGAAAAGAAAGTCAGTTAATCTATTGTAATAATTTTTATGTTTAAGATCTTTCAGTAAGCTTCTAATGAATGAAAACTACTTCAAAAGCCTCTCTAAAAGTTTTGTACATCAAAACACAAAGATATGTTATACCTAACGAAAGATCGACCTCTTGAATATTTCGAGACGATCTTGTCAATCTCTTCTTGTAAGCAAACAGGAGTCAGGCAATGTCTTTCTGCATTCGTTGTTGTTATAATATTTCTATCCTTCACTCTGACTTTGAGTTGCCTATTCGGAAGATCGTTGTAACTTCTTTCCCACTCGATAACATCCCAGCCCTTGGTGTGTAATATAGTCTCGACTAGTAACATATCGCTCAACGCATCGCCAACTGTTTCGTTTATTAAATCGGTTACATCCTTCAGCTTTGAAGAGGCCACCCTTTGTGTCGTTGAAAGTATTTCGTTCTTAGCGTGGTTCTTGATAGCGTCTTTAGCAGTATCTTTGAAGATTACGGTTCCATGTCCGTTTGCCTCAAAATAGACTCCAATGTCAAATTCCAGCGCTTTTTTGTGCAGATGCTTCACACCAGTTGGCACACACGCCACTGGAACTTTCAATACGTTCGAAATATAATCTGTTGAACCACCGTTGGCATATGCGGTTTGCACCAAGCCTAATTGTAAGGATAAACCACTCGTTTCCAATAGTTCCTTGAAGTAAGCGGCCACTAGCGTTGCTATTCGGTCCCCATCCAAAAGATGAAACTTATTATTCCCGTCAATGTAAAAATATACCACTCTATCAGCGTCTCCGTCAATGCTGACGCATCTAACACTCTTCTCGGATGGGATATTCAGAGGCAACGTCTGTTGTACTTTGACATAATCCGCGCCACACATATAATTCAAGTCCCCGCTTCCGTCATTAAATAACTTGATATCCAGCACATCTTTCAGGTATCTCTGAAACTCTCTCACAGCGATAGCACCCACGCCATTTGCAGCATCCAATTGCAATCTGCTTATGTACTTTCCATTATTTATCTCAGTGCCTCGTATGCTTTTGAATACTGCTGCTAGCTTCGAATAATAACCCTGCAGTGTGGGATTGCCGTAAGCGCCATCAGTGTTCGTACATACCACGACGTAGTGTAGCTGCGGAGTTGTGACCAATCCTAAATCTGTAACGTTGCCGTTTAATGCTTTGATTCCTGCTAATACAGCTTTCAACAGGATGGGACTGCTTTTACGGGTATCTCTTCCTATTATCACCGTGGCCGGTATCGACAAATCGATATTTTCCTTGGTAGATATATGTGCCAACATTGATGTTAAATCACTGTCCAGCACATTAGCTAGATTTGTCGCTATCATTTCCCAAGAAACTTCGAGCATTTCGCCAGCTGAGTCGACAAGCTTGATGCCATTATCAGGTTCCAAATTGTGACTCGCGGTAATCATTAGACCTATGGCGGCTGTAAGAAATTTATTTACCAAGAAAAATTTAAACAAACTTAAAATTGCAATGTTATATTATAGAATGGACAGTTGCTTAGCACAAGTTTCCCTTCAGTTGTTATCATGTTGCTGTCACACAAAAATAGTATCAAGCATTACGATCTGCCTTGACCGAATATAGCTCTCTTCGCTTATTTGTGCTATAGCATTAATTGCCATAAAGTTGCCATAATCTGTTTGTAAGAGAACAACTATCGCCTGAGTGTTGCCAGCAAGTCAACCGTCGATGGCAGTAAAAATAGGTAATCTTTAACATCAGAAGCTGCTTTATTCAGTATTGAAAACAATTTGAACAAAGCAATTTCAAGCAAATTAACAGCAACCATGGACATTTTGTTATCATCTGGGTATGTATTATACTATAGGGCATTCTACAATGCCTTGCAAACATCCGTTGCCAGTTGAAACGTTTGTCGCGACAATCAATTAGAAGCGTTAATGGTATTATTTATACTTTTGATTGGTTGTCGTGACAAACATTTTAACTGGCAACGGTTGTTTGCAACGCATTGTAGAATGCCCTTATGTCTTTACCTTTCTTTGCTTTAGATCGTAACACAGCTAGGAGGCCCATTCTGTATAAAACATGCTCCAAGATATCCGACCTAAAATTGATACATATATCAAATTATCTTAAACATACGAAACATTTTGTATAGCTTGTATTAGATATATGAACATGAATGACAAAGAATGAAGTAAATAAAGAGCATTCTGCAAAATTCAGCAAAAGATTTTTATAAGTTAAGTAATAAGTATATTATTATAAAAGATAGACTCGACAAGTGTCAATTGACTTAAAAAAAAACTCGCGCTTACTTTGTTCTAAAGCCAGCAGTTCCATATTCGATACGTCCGTCATTTTTTCGACTGTACTCCGAGTTCACAATATTGTTAAAATAACTTGATTCCATTGTGTGTCGGTTTGCTTTAACAGATGACGAGATTGACATTAGAGTGACAGTTCCACGTGAGAATGCTGAGTACTTGCCATATGGCGAGTACTTGCATGTATTCACCCAACATGCTCCAACATACTATTTTAGATAAATTACCTTTGTAGCTGCACTATGTAGCACTTTCTGCACTTAAAATAAGATAGACATACATATGGTATATGTTAGAGGGAAAAAGATAAATGTTCATCAACAAGAGAAAAAAATCTAAAATGAATCATAACCATAACCATAACAATTCCCCAAAGACATAGGCTCATATTCAGAACGCGCTTACAACGATGTTAGCACGCTAACATACCATACTTTACGTCACGCATATTATAGAATTTCAGAGATAAAAGTGCGCTTTTATCGATAAAAGCGCGTTCTGAATACGGGCCAGAGAATAGACTGCGCGATCCGTGTGTCAAAATGGTCGATAGGGTGGGGATGAGAGAGAGGGACCGTGGCAGACAGCCATTTCTATCTCTTTCCATTCAATGGTGTAATTGGAGAGAGAATGAGAGGGAGATTGGCCGTCTCCCACGGTCCCTCTCTTCTTCTTCTTCTTCCTGATATTTGGCCAGGCAGCCAACCAGGCTGAAACTAGGCCATTGAGGTCAATGAGGTCTGCATATCTGGTTGTTATACGTTAAGGGGTTGCTGTCTTGTTGTGATGACGCGCAATCTCGATATCCCCCCCATCCAGTGTTGCCAACCCTTTGTTCTAACTTCACCCCAGATTGAATTTGAAATCCCCCCAAATCCCCCTAAATCTTAATTTTTGTAGAAGCACAAATCGCCAAAAAGTAAATAATGATAACTATGTAATTTTTTTTTTTAAATAAACCATATTTTACAATTTTATATGTTATTTATTTCCATAGTCTCGTAAAACAGGTTGATTTCGTGACAATCGTTCTGATTTTTATGATCGTACATAGATACATTAAATTTTTTTATCATTGCCTCCGTTGGCTTAAAATTAACGCATGATATATTATCAATCTTTAGATAGTATCTGACCATCAGTATTATCGCACCCATGATTCTTTGCTGAGATTGGACTATTCCTTTAAAACTAAAAGTATAAATCAATCAGCGCGACGAATTATAAAACGGTTGCAAAACTGCTGAGTCTGCTGAACGCAGCCAATGATTGATGAACATTTATTCCCCCCCAAAAAACCCCTAGCATTTTTGTACCCCCTAAAATTCCCCTCGCAGCTTAAAAACCCCCTAAATTTGGGGGGAAAACCCCCAAGTTGGCAACACTGCGGCCCCATCTCCAGACGCCTGCTACCACCCATCGGTGAGTCGCGCGCCAAAGGAGAAGGGAAGGGGAAGAATTAAAAGAAAAGCTCCTTGGCCTTCATGAATGCCAAGAGCAGGCGACATAGTTTGGGAGAAAGGAGCGGAGGGACGGGAGGAGGTTCGGGGAACGGTCCCTCTCTCTCTTTCATTATTGTCGACCACATTTGATACACTACTTATAGCGTTTTCGATTGGGGTGCACTGGCTGCACTCAGTGTCGAGCGTGTTCGATTGGCAGTGCCAATAGCACTTGGTTAGTGTCACGTGTTCATTTGATCGCACGACACTCGCGTAGTGCGCACTCAGTGCGC
>NW_017297725.1:374462-396294 GCF_001594075.2 Trachymyrmex cornetzi | reverse complement strand
ACTATTCAGTGCAACCCATGGAACTCGTCCAGTGTTGGTGTGAACTGAGTGCGCACTGGTGCGCACTAACTTTTGCCCAATCGAAAACGCTATTAGATACGGATCGCACAGTCCATTCTCTATTACTACGTTTACACGGCACGCTTAAAGGCCCGTCTACAATACACGGAGTAAGAAGTAAAGCCCATGACACATACAGGCCCGTCTACAATACACGGAGTAAGAAGTAAGAGTAAGAAATTCCAATCACAGTCGATTATTCTTCTCACATTCGACTGTGATTGGTCAATTTCTTATTCTTACTTCTTACTCCGTATATTGTAGACGGGCCTTACAAGAACGTAAGGCCGTAACACGCAAGCAGTTAGTGAATTGACCAATCACAGCAGAAACCGTAAGGCCAGTAGCGAATCCAATGTTACGATTTCCTTACTGATTACGTCTTACGGACGTACGTTTTTCTATGTGCTCCCGGCTTTAGAGTAAAAAATTGACCAATCACAGTCGAATGTGAGAAGAATAATCGACTGTGATTGGTCAATTTCTTACTCTTACTTCTTACTCCGTGTATTGTAGACGACGCCTTACGCCGAAGTTATAACATCGCGATGTCATGAAACTGACCAATCACAGTCATTCCATTCTTCAGAGTAACAGCTATAATTGGCCAGTTTCGGCTGTGATCCACTTGACGCTACAAACGCTTCGAAGCGTTTGAGCGACCAATCAGAACAAAGAATTTTACGAATTAACTGATCAAAGAACGCTTCGAAGCGTTTGTAGCATCAAGTGGACCGCAGCCTTCATAACATCGATGTTATAACTTCGGCGTAAAGCGTGCTCTGTAAACGTAGTATATGCTTTTGCTGGATTCACACTGCATCCGATTTGTGTCGTACGATGCTCTGCAACCAATCGGAAAACAAGATTCCGATGGATTTTGCTTCGTATCATCGGAATCCTGTTTTTTGATTGGTTGCAGAGCATCGTACGACACAAATCGGATGCAGTGTGAATCCAGCATTTGGCTATCCCGTCATTGCCGCTAGACGCGTTGCGCATTGCACAGTGGCGCTCAACCGGCACAGTTCGGTACTTCGATATGAAGTCGAGATGCACCGCGCATGTGCTAGACTCGTGCTCCGAATGAGTATCTAAAAACTTAAATACTCCAAAATATCATATCATATCATCATATACTTTATTGTAACGCATAAAATTTATACATAACAAATGGCAAGATATCAGCAGAATTGCTGTTACAAGTCGGCCAGTAAGACGATTAAACAAGATTAAACACTCGATCTAGATATAAATGAACACAAGCACGCAAAATAATAAAAACAAAAAATAAAACATAACCAAAAATAAACCTATTCAGAATTTTTAACAATAAAATAACATTTGCATTACATTATGACATTTGCATAGTATTTTCTTTATATTACATTTGCATCCTCGTCACAATGTCGCGAGAGATGCGATGAAATCCGCGACGGAAGAACGAAATATATACTTTTTCAATGATTTTCGCACCTACAGAACGTATGAAAATTATTAATCGTTTATTAGTCGCGTAGTCTACATTTTAAATAATAAATTCAATTGATGAGAGAAATTTTAGGATCTGTGCTGTATACCAAAATTAGTTTTCCGGATATTAATTGTCGATCTTCCATTTCTTCTCTTTCACAATTATATATAAATTAAGGATTAAATATAAAGCTAAAATAATATACTTATTAACGAAATAATTTAAAGTATTTAGGATCAGTATGATGCATATTTTAATTTTTGAGAATTACGAAATTATATACATTATGTTATAGTTAATAATTAGATCTTTTATATATATATATCAAATATATTATATATATTAAATGTATATGTATATATATTATATGTATATATTTAAAGTAATGTACGATCTTTGTAATTAAAATATATATACATATATTATATATAATAATTTAAAATACTTCGATCTTGAACGCAGGTAATACGTTTAATTTTTTATAATTACATTCTAGATATTGAATATTAGACATCGTCTCTCCATTTCTTCCGCTTTTCATTCTTCTACTCTTCAGAACGCTGCAAGTTTATGCATGTATTATTATCACGTACATCATTTTCTGCTGCAATTTAATATCGCACATAGTTTGAGATGCAACAACCCTAATACAGCATAATTAATTTATTGGCGCAATATTGGCCCAACATATTTCCTATACATGCCAATGTTTATAAACCAATGTCTCGTCAATGAATTATGCTACTCGGGATGGTTCAAAAAACCTTGCTTTACTGGGGGAGACATCACGAAGCGAAGCATACCGATCAGTCTTCTCCGAGTGGTCGGTGCGCGCCTACGTCTCTCGTGAAAAACACGAGCGTGATGACCAACAGTAATACGTACAATTCATCTGTCGAAATCGGCACCGCGACGAATAGCGAGAACACCAAACAATTCATCAAGAAAGAAACGCTACGGAAAATTAAGTCGATCGGCGGTCACGTGGGGCTGCTGATCACCCTAATGCTTTATACCGCGATCGGCGGGCTGGTGAGTCTTGAGATGAAGACGATATTATCTTGAGCACTATTGAAGTTTGCTTTCTTGATAATAAAGCCTTAAATATCAAACTCATAATACTAAAATCGCACCGAAATCTCGGATGGAGAAAGAATTAATAAATCAAATTTAAACAATTTAACCATTTGATTGACGCGATATTAATTAATTCTTTCTCTGTCCGAGATTTTGGAACGATTTGCAGCATAAGATTTAAGATAGGACATAATAAATAAGATTCAATGGTGATCTTGTTGGCTACGAAGTAGCTTTTCCTTAAAGTTGATAATCATTCATAAAAGTGAAGATTCATTTTACCTATCAAACGCTAACTAATAAACATACGCAGAAAGAATGGTTTTATTGAAATATCTAAAAATTTAGCTACATACAGATCTGAAAATAATTTATTGATCGAAATATTGTGTAGAAAATTTCAACATGATGAGCAAAGCTGCAAAAAAGATTTTAATATTCTAGCGATCAGTTTGAGTATCTTACATAATTATTTTGGTAACTCAACAAAATTTATTTTCAGATCTATATATTTTTAGCAACATTTTTTTTAGATATTTCAGCAAAACCATTCTTTATGTGTAATTATTAGTTATAATTAATATAACCAATAATATAACTGTGATACAACATTAACACAGTTACATTGTTGAATAGAAAATTATAATTATATTATAATTATATTACTTTTAGTTGGTATTTACTGGATATCGGATATGTCTTTTCTGTAACAAATGGATTTAAAGAGAATCAAAATAACCGCGTGAACAATCCGTTTATTTTTCGCTTTCCGAATTCCTCGTCTATTCGCGTCCGATTGATCGCGATTGCGGGCACGCAAATCAACGATTTCCGTTCAATTTCAATTTTGGGGAAAACTTGTCGGATTACATAAAACACGCGACAAAACGATCGAAGAAGAGAGCAAGATGCCGCCGACAATATCTCGAATCTACAAAGTCCACTAGTTGTATGCACGGATTTTCGTTTAAGAAATATCGAGATTTCTAGCGTGGAGTTAAATGTATTCGATGTTCCATAAATATTTACATTCTGTACAATAACGAACGGACTTATAGCCCGCCGAATCGTACCTTTATTTTTAGCGGCGAACCAATCGCGCGGTTTTGGTAGGAAATATATTACTACTGACGCCTTCAATGAAGTTCGGTAAAAATATCTGTGCGTTGAAATTCTTGATAATCATGATTTTTTAAGTGTGCCATAAAACGGCTGCGGAAATAATGTATTTCCTGAACAATATTGTTTCTCAATGAACTCGATTCATTTACATCCGCCAATTTCTCATCTCTATATGAATGGCTCAAAAGACGATAATTATAACATACATATCATGTAAAATTAGGGAGTTTTTGCAATACCGTTTATCCAGATACGGTGAACGTTAAGGTTAGGTTATCTTCTTCTTAACAACTAATTAAGAAAAAGATAACATGGCTTTAGCATTCACCGTATCTGAATTCACGTTATTGCAAAAACTCCCTATTAACAAATATTAATTAAAAAATTAATTATTCATGGGGTAAGTGTTGAAATGATTAATAAAAAAATCAACGCTTTCTTCGAAATGATTCGTTTCCAATAACAATCGAAAATAATATTTCTAGCATTGCTATTTCTTAAAAAGAAACGAATATTTTATGTTGTATAATCTCCAACAAATCAGGAGTTACTTCCAGCACGTTTTGATAACGATATACGCATGTCAGTAAATCAACGATCCTTGTAAACAGTGCAGATGGATGTGCATTTGCTCGATAAATACGCACATATCGATTGGTTTATTCTCATTAGCCTGAAATAGCACTCGAGACTCGAGAGCAATACTTTATACGGTTTAAAAACTTTATCGATTTATTATTGACTTCAATCAATCATTAACGCGATATCGCTATAAAGGAAGATGATTTAATGTGCATCTATAACATCTTTAATTTAGGGGCCGATTCTGTAACTCTTAACGACAGTCGTTGATGTCATTGCGCAGATATTATGTAGAGTAAAAAAGCTGCGCAGTGACATCAACGACTGTCGTTAAGAGTTATAGAATCGGCCTCTTAATACGTTAATCTCCCATAATGATCAGCGAAATTTTTGAAACACTTATAAAAAGTAAGTACTGTTTAATTTAAAATTTTGAATGACACAATAGTACTAAATAATAATGTAAAATAGAAAATATACCATTCAACACTTTTTAAAATATGGTCTTATTTAATCATTTTACGCAATACGCTATTTAACTTCCTTTAGGATACAGTTTTATTTAATTATTATTGACTTATACATTTAGAAACAAGTTGATCATTCAGTATAATTGTTATGTTAAGCAATTCAGATTTATGTGATTCAAGATATGATTTATATATCAAAATTGTTTCGTAAAATTTTTTATTTTAAATACGTCTGCAGGTTTTCCGGCAGATCGAACTTCCAGCGGAGCTCAGACGGCTTGAGCGTTTGCGCGCAAGATTACGTATGCAACGATATCGCTTTGTGGAGACAGTTTCCAACAGCACAGACGTTTTCAATTTGCATACCTTGGTGAGCAATTAACGACATCGAAATATGAATATTCCGTCACGACACTCGGTATCTTCCAGGTAAGCGTGAAATTGCGCATCTATGAAGAAGCAGTTCAGGAAGCAGCGGAGGCGGGTCTCCTGATCAGCTTCGTGACAGATATCATTAATCGTCCTGATTTTTCTGAATCGGAACTACCACCCATTGTGACGGAGAGATGGAACGTTTTCCAGGCGATTTTCTTCGCCAGCACGGTCCTCACGACAATCGGTATCTACCCTTAATTATTATCAAAGATTTTATTGAAGAATTTATTATAATATATGGAATCAATAATATGGAATTATTTTTTCTTTCTCGCAAAGAAAAAATCATCTTGTACTAAAATTCCGTCATCCCTAAAATTAGATAAAGTTGAAAACTTCGACTACATTTTGTTGCTTTTGTATAAAAATCTAATACTGACCAATTTAATATTAAAGATAGTAATTAATTACTTTGGAATACTAAACAACAATGCTTTTAATATTTAAACTAAATAAATAGAATTAATTACTGATGTCTTTTAGTATTAAATTAATTAGCGAATATGAGATTTATGTAAGAAGATATCAATTTATTTTAACCAATGTTGTTTAATTTTAATTTTGGTTCAATTTATTCTTATAATTTTTAGAACTGAACAAGATGAAGAGTAAGTTGAACCAAAATTAAAGTTAATCTACATTGATAGAAACGGGTATTAGTTTACTTTACGATGATTTGCATTTGCATGATAGGATATGGCAATGTTGTGCCCTCGACCAACTGGGGAAAAATTTTCTGCATCTTTTTCGCTTTTGTCGGTATACCTCTCACTTTGATAGTGATCGCTGACTGGGGAAAACTATTTGCAAACGCGGTAGTGCACATGGGATTGATGGTGAAGTCGAAACTTCCGTTTCTCACGAAGCTTTCATTCATCCCGACGAATGTGACCGGTCGACGGTCACTAGGTGAGTTTAATTATCGTAATTGATTTAGATAAAATAAAGAAGTCAAATACGGTTGAAGTTATAGAGATCTTGATACTTAATAATAATAATATTTATATGTAAATTTTAAATACATACAAATACATTTTTAATTAATTTAGTCGATTTCTAGTTTGATGATCTCTTTTGTAGGTGCTTGTGCCGCCATTATGCTACTCTTCCTTTATCTCGCCTGCGGAGCTGGAATGTTTATGCTGTGGGAGAATGATTGGGATTTTTTTGATGGATTTTACTTCTGTTTCGTAACCATGACCACCATAGGTTTTGGCGATCTCGTCCCAAGTAAGTAAAAAATAAAAAATCTCTTGTATCTCCAAAATCTTGAATCTCAATGAAAGTAGGTTAATATCTATTTGCGCAAAATTTAATATAGTTATTTTTACATATTGTTTGTTAATCTCATTCAGAGAAGCCGAAGTACACTTTATTGTGCACTTTATATATCTTGGTCGGCTTGGCGCTGACTAGCACCATCATCGAGCTCGTCAGACGACAGTATGCTCAGTCCTGGAGGAGGCTGCAAAGACTGAGCGGTCCATTGGCTGAGGCTCTCAGGAAATTAGGCGAACAAGCAGGCGGCGATATGTCGGCGCTACACTCTGATATACGGTATATATCTCTCTTCATTATTCCTTCTACAATTAGCTACAGAGAAATTTTAATAAATGATTTTCCTTGTTGATACTTTCTAAGAAATCGTTAGAAGAAGATTAACAATGAAACGCCAATTTTAGAAAAGTACTGACGGTCGTATCTATGCCGCGACTAAAGTGGTCCGCGTCCATAGACCGGAGCATCACAAAGGACCAGGACTGGGAAGAAGCAGTGGAGGCGGTATTGCGCGACATCGCAGTATCCGGGACGGCGCCGCCACCCAAGAAGTCGATCGTACAAATCGTTGTTTACGAGTCCAGTGTTTAATTTGTTGTTTAATGCTTGGAGGAAAGAGTTGTCGCGTTAATAACTACGTTTATACCCTAAATTTAGAATAAAACCTATACTCCAAATAGATCTCTTACTGTAAATACTTGATCGTTTTAAGTTAGGCTTCATTCAAAACTATTGTAGTTCAGATCATTTATAATTGATGGTCAGACCCATTTTGAGTCACAGTAGTATAGGTCAGGCCGTGCATAGATCAAGCTATAGCGAGGACAAACGACCATAAACGAACGTTCAGATTCATAGATTTACGAACGAACGTAGATATAATGAGTGTTATGCGTAGACTAGAAAAGTGATGCATCACACACGCGAAAAAGAAAAGAGACGGTTCTCGCATCGACACATACACACACACATATTCACATACACGCACATCAATGCGAGCGAGTTAACGACGGAAAAAATAGAGGAACGCGGCGCTTGTGTTTTTAATTTCGCCGTCACCAAGGATCCCGTTCTTCTTCTTTTATCATCACCGAGAGTCAGTCTTTCGAAGTTCACGATCTGATACACGTCGATACGAAAGGTCCGTCTGCGAGAACGCTCTTTTCGAGGCAGCGACGTTATTGCTGGTCCTCCATAAGTCAAGGGGCATTCCCTAGGCGTTGCTCTAAGAGAGCAACTCTAAGAGAGCTCAGGGTGTCTTCCTCAATCGTAACCACGAGTCGGCTCAGGGCTACGGCCCCAAGGCGTTGCCACGCGAGTGCGATCCATTTCTGGATCATATCATCGTACCATATCGAGACATGTGTTAGAGAGATAATCGTTACGGGTAATAAAAAAAAACGCTTAATGCGAAATTGTGATGAATATATACTGTGAAATTATAATAAACGCTTAATTAACAATTTGTGCTGTGATTACTGTGTGTTGAGAAAAAATAAAACGCTCACGCGAAACCACGGTGCAGGCACGAGAATTGTCTGCGCCAATTTACAAAACAATGAGCATTGTAAATTCGGCCTTATTCGTACACTGTTGGAAATGTAACCACGAGCTTCCTTTACATGTAAATGAAGCTGGTGGTTATGAACGAAATTAAAAGTAATGATTTAACTAAAAATTAAGTTACAGTAGTTACTTAAATGTAATGAACGTGTACATTAAATTTCATAAATTTTCATGAAAAATACATTAAATTTTATGTACATGTACATAAATATACTTTTTAGTTACAAATACATTAAATTTAATGTAATGTCATGAAATTAAATTCAAATTAAATTCAATTATGTAACTTAAAAGTTAATGAAATTTAAGAACATTTCTAACAGTGTAATTACAGCGTCGTTCATCCTTATCCATAGATATAGAATAGAATATGTCTGTGCTTTCATCGAAACAAGCTAGTTCATCTAGCTATATTTATTCGCGCTTTCTTTTCTCCGGATCTTTATGTCCCCAGACAACAGTCGCGTATCTACGAAAGACGCCATAAAGACATCATAAAGATGTTTCTTAGGACATATATATACGTGTCTAAAAAATATCTAAAAGACACCATAAACATGTTCTAAACATTGCGTGTTGTCTAAATTTGTTCTCTATGGCTCATAGACTCTACTAAAACTTTCTATATCGCTTTTGTCAAATTTCAAATGTATATATTTATTCCATTTTAAGTACAACACTAGTTCGGTCACAAAGAACAGACCTTTTTACGTGTAATATGTTTTACCTTAATCTTTGTATTTCGCGCGCGTTGCCGCCACAAACATTGACGCGATGCGGTCGATGAAAAGCATCGAGAAGCGCATGAAGGGACTGCGTCTCCGATCGACGCGACGCGGAGTACCCGGAGTAACGAGGAGACGGTTGCCTCGTGTATCGCCGGTCTACTACCAGTTAAATTTAGAAGTCGTGGACGACGCGCGGACCTCGACCTTTCTCGGCCGTGTCGTCCTTCGTCATCGCGGGCCGCGTCGAACTCAAGGTGTCCGGCCGGAGCGATGGCGGGTTCCGAGACGTCGGCGTCGCGGGCCGAGATCAGCGAGAGACCCTCGGCTATCGTGCGCATCGCATATCATGTGCGTATAGAGATAGCTTTTCAGATCGATTACAGTCACCGTTCCACACGGCGATGTTTATTTAATAATAATTCGTCTTTCCAATTTTCATTATCGACGACTTGCGGACGTTTTAGTTTACTTTTAACGTTCGGTGCGATGTTGCGGAAAGTTATTCCCGCTGATGGAGAATTTTCCGCGATTCGCCGCAGCACCACAGACATTGTCAATACTACGATGTTAATCAAAGTACCATGTTAGTTGCAACCTCCGACCGCGAGTTGTCACAATTTCCAAGTTGACGTCACTGAGATCGTATGCGGAATGGCGCAATTTTAACGTCCATTTATTATTCGAGACATGAAAAACCTTATTTAATGCCATCGAAATATACAGCGGAAGTTAAGTAAATCCAATGTTTGAACCGATCACAAAAACCGCGAGATCGACGATTGTCACAGCTATTTCGAGCTCGGATTAATCACGTGACTTGTGTCTATTTCTATCAATATGGATTAACTTTATTCTCGGTTACTTTTTATATTTTTACACATGAATATTATTAAGCACCAGAATCCTCTTTGTGATCGAAAATAAGATTATTTCTCTTAATTGATTTATTCTTGTTACTTATAATGGTATATTTTTCTAGTTCTAAGTAAAAATTAAAGAGTAAATTAAACCGAGATTAAAGTTAATTTACTTCAGTGAAAATAAATATTAAAATGACTTTGATCAAATTTCAATTGATTTAATTGTCGATTGCTAAAATAATACAATAAACAATATTTAAAAAACCAGAATAATATATATGTACAAAATATATATTAAAATACACAACCATTAAAATAGGATTCTACTTTTAATCTTATACATATACATATACATATACATATATAATTATATGTAATTATATATAATTTTATCTTGAAATATAACACGAGAATTGTAAACTGTTTCTGAGGTAATAAGACTTAACCCAGGAATAATCATCTGGTGTGATTCTTATTCTCCAAGCAGCAAGAAAATAAATATCAATCACAGTAGTTTTCTTTGTCCAAGTAAACAACTTACATTTAAAAAAAACGTTTAGCCAAAACATTTTTTACAGAGTATACAAAAACATTAAATAAATTTATCAGACCGTTGAAATATCTCGCATAAAAATGGTATTTTAAACTATAGTAAGAGAACGTTTAATAGACGTCATAAATTTTTTATAAACGTTTTTATAAATTTATTAAATATGTTTAAGAAACGTATCAAATTTTAAACGTTTATTTGTCAGTTTATATTACATTTATATTACAGCTTACACACATTTACTTTTAACATTTATTAACTGATCTTGAGTGTAACTATACTGTTACACTAGTAACAGTAATCGTTTATGTAAAAAGAACTAGGTGACTATTCTAGAGTTAATTCTGTCTATGCAACACCTGATCCTTCACACCTGTCGTGCCATTTGTCCCGCAGCAATTGAGCGTCATGTGCGGCACGCACGATCCCACCGTGCCGAGCATCGCACCCGCGAATTCCGGCGACGCGGACGTTCGTGGCATGATGTGCACACGTCGTCTGCTGGGTTTGCCGGTGTTCGCCACGGTGACTGCGGCGTTCTGCGGCGCGTACAAAGCCGTGCGAGGTTCCCACGAGTCGGTCGCGACGATACTAGGCCACGCAGAGAACGGGATGCGCGCGGGCCTGGAGTTCGCCAGCCCCGTCACCGGCAGCATCGCCAGTCTTCTGGAAACGCCGCTCAAGATCGTCGACAACGCGATGTGCGTCGGACTGGACTTCGTGGAGGAGACGGTACCTTCCGTGAAGCTGCCGCCCGGCGAAATCTACGGGAACATGAAGGACAGCGTCAGGTGATGGCCCAGCTGTCGAGATGCTCGATGGAGTTCCTTTTATTCGAATTATAGTGTCTCTGCATCTTGATCCTTGTATACATAACATGAGTCTTGTATACAACAAAAGCCCACTACGCATTGGAGATTGACGATTGCGAATTAACTTTAAATTAATTAAACTAATTGATTAAATTGGAGATTAAAATTCGCCCAGTCGAATAATTTTAATTTAATTTTAATTCCTTTTGCATCGACCTAAGCTGTGTTCGTATATTACTGCCAGTTGTCAGTACAATATAATATACGTAACGGGAACTACCTATAGATTTTCAGTCAAGTTTTACTGACAATCAACTGGCAGTAATATACGAACATGGCTCTAATATAAAGACAGTGTAATTGTTATAAAGATCAAGTGACAATCAATTACGTACGCATTTTTTGCAACTACATTATTAAAACTATACTGTATGTAAAAAGTTATATTAGATATTTAAAATCATTTAAAATCCCCAATCTACAATTTCGTAAACGTAGTTGTAAGTAATTGTAGCTGTAAGAATTGTATCTGATTGATCAATTCTTACAACCACATTTATGCAATTGTAGAATGGGCTTTACATAAAAAAAAACTTACGATGTTTATAACAATGCTTACGCTGTCAGGGCTGTTAGTCATTTTTTTAAAGATAAATCAGTACAATACAATTGACAATTGTTTTCGATGCATTAATTTTTTACGTTATAGGAGTATATTCACGTCAGCATTAGAAACTCTCAAGCTACTGTTTGGCGAACCGAAGGATCGAATAGAGGACTTGTCGATTACAAACGAGACCGCACAGGGAATCCGAAAAGTGTCTAGCTGAATGTTGAAGACATGACGAGACGTGATTCGCACTCAGGCTTTCGTCGTGGCGTGCACTGTGATGTTTCAAGCCACGATTCCGCACTGCGTGTTTATTCACGCCAAAACAAGTCTCAAAACAAATCTATTTCAGATACAGTTTGTAACTCGTGTAAGAATTCAGGGCGAAATTTTATCTCGTATAAATAGAATTCTGTCTTGAAATTAGGCGCAAATTATAAGTCGTCTAAAACGGATTTTAGCTATAAAACATTCGCCGCGTTCAGAAGAAGTTAATGCTTAGTAATTAGCATTTGGCGCAGATTAAATTATTCTTTCACATCTAGAAAAACAATCCTATCTTAGTGAAGAAAACTTTCAATAATTGCAAAATAAATGCATAATTCTGTTGAACGCGGTCATTGCAATATAAAAATATAATTAATTGAACAACACATAATAACGCAATCGTCTCGATGATAAGTGACATAAGCGTGATAAAATGTAAAATAAATGGTTGCGTACAGCAGAGAAAACTAATTAGTGTGAGCGCTCAGTGATTCTTTAATATGATTGATTTTTGCCTTTAGTTTCTCTACTGGATTTGAGACCGATATTCACACAGTTCTTCTATTTATATACAAGACTGTATTAACAGAGCCATATTAGCATATTAAGATATTACTTATAAAGATGGTCTTGAAATAAGAACGGATGAATATCGGTCTAAATGTATAAACTAATCTTTAAAGAATCTTACAATAATTGTAAAGTTGTTTTTTCTGCTGAACGCAGCTAATGACAAATGAATGAGTCGTCCAGTTAGCGATTGAATGCGAGATATCTTTGTACAATAGTTACTTTACGTTGTTATTCAAATAAATTTCGTTTTCGTTTTTATATCTCCCTTAGATAGGCACAATTTACGTTGTAAAGTACAGCGTCGCGCTGTTTAACGTCGGTCACGTACTCATTTTAGACAATACATAATTCGTAGCAGAATTCAGATTAGAACTGAGTGAGCTTAAACTCAATTTAAATTCAAAAGATAACGTATGTACGTATCTCAAACAATCGATATATCGAATCGCGCAATGCAGATTGCGAGACTGTTCGATCTCACCGATTGGCTGCGTTCAGCAGAAAAAGCAGCTTTGCAACTGTTGTAAAATTCTTGAATATGATTGGTTTATACATTTAGATCCAATGAGGAACTAAGAGCAAGACCAATCATATTGAAGAATTTTACAACAGTTGCAAAGCTGTTTTCTCTGCTGAACGTAGCCATTGAATTATCAATTTCTTCTAAAGCGTTGTGCAGGTCAATTAATCACTTCTATGTCGATCAATTCTAGCAAGATTACATTCCAAAATGTCCTCTCCGAGGAAGAATTTACTGTATATACTATAATACATGTTACTATATATTTCAAGTAAAAATTTTCCTCGGAGAGAACGTTTTGAAACGTTGTAAATATCCCAAGCTCCGTTAAAAAGCAGAAAGTCTCGGAAGAAACGAGAATGGAGAAAACGAGAGGGGCAGTGAATCAAAGGACTGCACCTTCGATATATCGTTCGATTTATCGCACAGTCATATAATCGATGGCGTCGGTCCGCCATGTTCCATCACACGTAACGTAGACGATTACCGCCAATTCTCTACTCGTGGTGTGGTACAGTCAACCGCGGTGAGATTAGGTAGGAATTTAGGAATTCACACGCGTTGCTCTACGCAAGAAGTAACACAAGTAGCGAAAACAGCGGACCGCCATTGAACAGTGCACAGTGAGAAATCTTACGATCGCGTTGGATCATATCTCGTCCTGACCGGCGACTCGAGGTGATGCTACCCTGATTACGTATCCCCCTCTCGCGCGTCGCAATGCCTGACCACTACTGCTTTGTGTGTGCGAGCAACGAGGGTGTCTTCCTGGACGTCACTCCTGATAATCGTAGCACGTTTGGCGACCAGATTCGGACGTGTTTGTCCACCAAGGTAGGATCGGTAAATCAACAGCGCTGCGCAAGACACCCCCCGATTTCCCCCCGATTTGAAGAACTGTTTTACTGTTCACGTTATTCGACCCCTCGAATATTCGCGCGTATTGAGATCGATCCTTGGAATCTGTGTCCCACGTACGCGCTTCATTCGCCTCTTTTAACGATATTTACCTACTTATGCTCAACCATCAACTTTTACGTCGATATTCTGAAATAAATAGGAAAACCAATTCTATTCACACTCGAGAAATGCAGGAAACTCTGTGGGGAGGAACAAACCTACATAAATTATTGCACGCTTCCGTCCTGAAAATCGCGCGTCAAGTCCCGGGCGATTTTATCGAGAAACAAAAATGCTCGTTAGAATTTCGGTACGCGAGGGATGATTGCGATCGAAAGATTTCCATCGGGAGATTGCTGCTTCGAATTCAGGTTAGAATCATACCGGTTTATAGGTTGGATTCGGGCTTGAGACTGTCGAAACTCGCGTGCCGGGACTTGCTGCAACGAACGTGTTCGTCGTGTCTTTTTTCCCCCGTTCAAATACAATCAAGGAAATTGACGTCTTCGGATCATTTTCTTTTCAATTTTGCGAAACGCATTTCGTGTATGATTAACTCAATTACGCGTGCATCGGGGCGATGCGTCGCGCCATCTATGAGTGGGACCCGCAATCTGCGCTCGTCGAAACTGGAAACAAAGGGGAAGAGAGAGAGAGAGTGAGAGAGGGGGGAGAACGGTCGTTACTACGCCGTAACAAATAGTTCCAAAGTTCTGGTCGGAAGTCGGAATATCGCGAGGGATGGCGGGGTTGCAAGTGATTGCGTGACGGGCCATATGACTTGCATGCAGCTTTGATTTATTTTTATTCGACAAGCCGACCAAGCAATACTTTCTTTGCAAAAAAAAAAAAAAGAGAGACAACGTGGAGCGTGTCCGTCTAGTATCCATCTCGTATTTCGTTTTACCGACATTTTGCGGAACGTACGTGCGTAATGTGTATGCGTTATGTGTGTATGTATATAAAAATATGTACACAGTGAATGAAGTTCTTTACTCAGTTTGGTCTCCTGGCCGACTCGCAATTCTGTATTTATATTTATTACGTCGCAAATTTTCAGAGAAATTTCATTAGACTCGAATATTTTTGGATAACTGTACAACTTGATATTATCGTGTTGTGTCATTTTCATTGCATTCACTTGGATTTTATTAAATCATCCGACTATATTGGTTCATTTGTTGATAAAAATTTCGAACGTGTGTGTATCACGATTCAAGTTTTTGTTTTCTTTCATTCGACGAAAGGAAGATGATTTAAAATTAAGAATGATAATTGGCCAATTTCAGAATAATTGTATCTCAAATTTGTAACCTGTTCTGTTGTCTTAGATTAACGAGAGCATCGATCTATCGAACAAGATATGTTACAAATGCGCGTATGAATTAGATCAGTGCACTAAATTTGTACAAAGGTATAGGAACTCGCACAAGGTGCCGGAGCCAAAAGTTGAAACGTCAATGCGATGTTGCTTCCTGTGCTACGAATTAGTGGAAAGTAACCGTATCTTCGACATTAGCAAGGACAAGAGCGTATTTAATCCTTTACGAAAGATCCGCAGCGTTTTCAATGATGATGTAAGTTTAAATTGTTCCTTTTTATCGCAAAAAAATAATGTAACTACAGTTGTCTATATTTTAAATATTCTGTTCTTGCAGATTAACAAGAAAAACAATTCATGGTTAATATGCCTAACATGTCGATATAACTTGGATGTTTTATATGATCTAAAAAGGATATATCAAGATTCATTCAACAATTTAAAGGCTCTGATTAATGAAGAGATAAACTATTCAAATTATCCAAAGGTAATAACAAATTATTGCGAATTATAATGAATTATGTACACAGTCAGACAATAATGTTTGTTTCTATTTGTAGATTTAACTTTAGTCGTAGTTTAACCTATTTTTCATCTTTTTCTAGTTCTAATAATTAGAAAAGGATAAAGGATAAATTAAACCGAGATTAAACTTAATCTATATTGATAGAAGTAAACATAAGGGCCTCTTTTTACTAATCTCCAGTTAAGGTAACTAATAGTTAGCTTGCTGCAATGCCAACAGTTATCTTATGTCCTATTTCTATCGATGTAAATTAATCTCGATTTAATTTATTTTTTACCTTTTTTTTAATTCTAAGAATCAGAAGAAGATACTCGGTGAGTTAAATCAAGATTAAAGTTAATCTACACTGGTAGAAGTAGACATTCGAAAAAGAGGAGAGAAAATGGAGAGTGATACATTGAATTGTTGGCACTACTACGAGTTAATAGTCTGTTAGCTTAACCGAGATGAAAGATGTCTTTAACCCTAATTTATACTTTTTTTCTACCCTTGATATACAAACTTGGGTCCCTGGGACCCCATTCATATTTGTTATTGTAACTTCCGTAAAAATTGACATTTCAATCAATTTTTTTTTCAATTTATGGAGAATTGATTAAGGAATAAGTCCATAATGTGTAAAAGTCTATAGAATTAAGAAGCTTCGAGATTTGTAGGTTCAAAGTAAAAGTTCAGTTCAGAAGTACGAAAAAATCTTGATTTAGCAAATTATTCTGGGGTTTCTGGAACCCCAGTGTGTATAGCTAGGGTTAACATAATAGGCTAATTTTTTCCTCGTATTAGCCATGCAACCTGTTGTCACCAACCATTTTAAATCTTAATCCCTTCTCTACTCCATCTCTAACTGATGAGGCTCTGTATTCTTTCAGTCTAGAATAGCAGTTAAAAGACATGTTTGTGTTGTTTGTAATGAAAGTAAAATTGCAATAAAATTTGGATTTTGAGATAAAAAATGGTTAGTGATAACAGGCTGCAGGATTGCTAATATAAAAAGAAAAAATAAATCTCACTTTTATTGTCTAATCATGTACCTATATATTTCTTGTCATATTATATTTTGTGTTGATTTGTTTATTTTCAATGGCATTTTTATATTAATATTTATAATTATACTTATTTGATTGCAGATACATACAGATGTTGTAAATCGCAAAACAACCATTACTACGTTTCCAGATATTACATTTTATGGTTCAATAAATTCTGATAGCGATAGTAACGAGGAGGACATGGCACGTGGTAAGCGGCACATTAAAGAACGAAAGGCGCGGAGCAATGTACAAATGAAACCGCGAAGCAACAAATCGAAAGCCAGGAGTTGCGACAAGTGTCATAATGCTGTTGCGAATGATATCGACATGTACAGATTTTATCGCACAGGTCTAACGGTTTGCAAAAATTGTTGGATAACGATGGATCCGAGTATTGCTAAGTCGCAGCGACGATCTCGCCAGACACAATCCAAGACAGAAACGAAATTATGCGCGGTTTTTTTGAAAGATGTACTGAGCCATGAATCACTTAAGAAAGAGGAGAAAGATGAAACACATGAGATAGAGAAAGACAAAACATGCGAGACGGAGGAAGATGAAACACGCGAGACGGAAAAAGACGAAACACGCGAGACGGAGAAAGACAAAACACGTGAGACGGAGAAAGACGAGGCATGCGAGATGGAGAAAAATGAGATACACAATACAGAGAAAGATAAAGCACACGAAATGGAAAAAGATAAGGATGATAATGAATCGTTGGTTAATTCTCAGAAAGAAGCAAAATATTCCGAAGAAAGTAGTTCTTTGAGTAGCTCGCCTAAAATAAGGAATCATATAGTTAATGGTAAAGCAAGACGAGGAAGGAAACGGAAAATTGACGTAGTGAGATCGAGAAGTGATATCGAACGTACACCATCGAAAGTGACAAGAGTCGGTAACGAACACACGAACACGAACGAAGAGAAATCACCGAAAACGACGATCGATACAGAACAACAGCCCGGTACTCAGTTGATGAAAACGCGAGGACGTAAAAGAATAGATAATAGGAGTTCGGATTCTGAAGGTTCTCAAAAGCAAAAAGCGTCTATTGATGCAGAGCAACAGTCCAGTACTCAACAGATGAAAAAGCGAGGACGTAAAAGACTAATAGATAATAGGAGTTCGGATTCTGACAGTCCTCAGAAACAAAAAATTTCAGTTGATGCAGAGCAGCAGTCCAGCACACATTTGACGAAAACGCGGGGACGTAAAAGAATAATGGATAATAGGAGTTCTGATTCCGAAGGTTCTCAGAAACAAAAAGAGACAGATCAAATTAAATTAAATGAGAGTGTAAATAATACAAAGAAAAAACAGAAAACTAAAGGGACAACTTCAAGCGCACGTTCTGACTCTAGCGACGAGACATCCATTGAAGAAAAAAAGAGTTCAAAAAATAGGCTAAAACCTACGAGTTCGTCGACTGCACCTACAAAAAAAGAACAAGAAAGCAATATCCGTAGTAGGGCGAGATCGTCTTCTATGTCCAGCACAGAAATGACATCGATGGAATTTAAAAGCCCGAAATCTTTGCCACAGTCAGAAGTTAAAACTGAGTACACTTGTGACAAATGTAACAAGAAATTTGACTCTAAGTTGTCCAATGCGAAACATAAATTGACACATTTCAAGCAAGCTGCATTAAAACTAGAAAAGATAACTGTTGCGAATATTAAGGTGAAACAGGAAACAGATCTCATTTCACAAGATGAAGAAGCGACGTCACGTTCCGATAGAACTACATCCGTCGACAAAAGTACCGATGATCCATCGGAGGACGCCGTTGTCAATATCGAAGACAATACTAACGACGAGCCCTACAGTTTAGGTGATACAAAAAATGCAAAGGAAAAAATGGAGGAAAAGAAAAGTGACGAAAGTGGTGACACAGACGATAAACCGGACGTAGTGACGAGTGAATCGCGCTTAGAAGAAAAATCTACAAATGATGAAAACGTTGAAAAAACAAAATCTGAAAAATGTGAAAATTCAGTTACCCCGAACGATACAATAATAGAGATAGGGGATGATGAAGATAGACCAGATAAAAATATAAAGGATGAACATACGACAAAGAACGAGGATGAGACATTAGACAGAGGCAGTGACAAATTTAAAGACAGTGATGCACAGGAGGCTACTGTTGCTATACTGGAAGATCATAAGAACGTGGAGAATGAAAATGAGGAGGAAGACAAAGATGTAGAAATAAAAAATGACACGGTAGTTCCTTCCACAGAAAAAGAAAATACTACTAGTGAATGTAATAATGATGAGGAAGCAACGAGCGATAATGAAATAACTAGCTTATCAATTTTATCAAATCATAACAGAATAAAGGATAACAAGGATCAAGACGAAAATTGCAAAAATAACTTCATAGATGGTGATAGAGATGAAATAATAGAAGAACCAGAAATACAAAGCGATTTAATAGATGAGTCTTCGAAGATACATATAGAAGAGCCAGAAGAAAATCTCCCAGATATTTTGCCGACTGATGAAACAGAAACATTAAATGAAAAAAATGATTTAGATGACATAATAGCTATAGATGAAGAGATCGAACAATTGCAAGAACAACAAAATAAATCCAATGAAGAAAATACAGAAGTCGAAATTATTGCAGATGTTGATGAATCTAATAGTGTAAGAGATATGCCAGATCTTCTAAATGGTGAAACACGCGATGAAGTGATGGAAGACGACGTTGAAGATATTACAATAATCAGCGACGATGTCGACGAAACGAAAAAAGGGATAGAAGACACAGTCCAAACAGATAAGCACAGGAAATTAGAAGAAGAGCTAAAGGAGCTCGAGGAGTTGGTAGTCGAGAGTAATGCAATGAATAATAAGTACGAAGTACAGGAAGATTCAACTTATGTCCCAGATAATAGCTCTGCGGATGCGGCAACCGAGATATTGAAGGAAGTATTTGATCTTGCTGCTGCTGAAGTTCAGCAGCGAGAAGAGATTATTACGAAGACTTTAGTAGAGGATGTCGGAATGGAAATGGAAACACTGGAGAACATATCACGTGAGATACGCAAGAGTGCCGATATGCCATCCTTGGATCCAATTAGCGTGATGGATATAGACGATGATGGTATTATGTTGAACTAATTGTGCCTGTAGCAAACAATCACTACTGTACATTCTGTCCCGTTTTTATCTGAGAAATGTATCTTCGTCATGTGTGCAATGCGTATCTATTTACAGCTACAGGGAATTTAAATTGATTGAAAGAAAAAGAACATAAATCGTCGAATATCTATGGACGTATATTTTATCATAAACTTATTCTTCAGCATGCTGAAGTTTCCAAGGTAATTTGCACTTTATATTTCTTACATTAGATGAAAATTGGAGAGACTGCAACGATCGAGTGGTCTTCGGTCAAATTCGCAAAGTTTTCGTTGCTATATTTTAACTTATATTGTTAAGAATAACGTTCGTTAAGTATTAAATATAGGTATCACAATAGCATGGACTTCACACTATTTTTCAAATAACAGAACAGATTAGCTATATATAAAGCTGTGCTGTAGAATTTTTGCATTAAATGCAGAAAGGACTAATTTGTTGTAAAATTAAGATGTAAAAGTAAGCTTGTGTTTGTAATATTATATGTAGATGATAAAAAAAATATATATATATATTAAAACAATATAACTACATATATATTAAGACCACAGGATAAATATAGAATAATATTATGAAGATGTTTGCACAATAATTTGTTAGAAATCTATGTAATTTGCATTTTGTTCACACGATATGTGTAACAAATTTCTATTCATTTTTTAGTATAAGAAAACAATTGATTCATCATAGCTAAAATAATCGTAAATAAATTTAAAAAATTTCGAATATAGAACTGTAAAAAGGTTTTGAGGAGCAATGTCACATTGACTATTGATAATTGTTATATAATGAATACGTTTGGTGAAGTTTTATTATAAATTGCAGAAATTGCCGAAGCGTTAATAATTATTGGTGTATTGCTTTTTTGAAAAACTATATTGTTTTTTTGTCATATGCTCAATGTTATCTCGATATGTTATAATATATTATAACTACATAATATAATTATTTCGGTCGGTATTCATAGACGGTTCTTATTTTAAGATCGTCTTAAGTAATATCTTAAAATGTGCTAATATGGCTCTGTGGTCGATATTTATAGTCTTATATTTGAATCTGTCTTAAGTCTCGCGAGTACGAGCATAACATAGCAAACAGCGTACTGGTCTGTCATGATAGAAGTTCCGGGTTCGCTCTAGGTAGGAATCAAAATATTTACGCTCGTAATTTCTTCTCGGAAAAGGCCAGCAACCTCTCCCGACCATGCGCACCATAAGCATATGAGTAACACAGGCCAGAAACTTAACGAAAAGGAAGAAGAGACTGTCTTAAGTACAGTCTTAACATGTCATAAGCTAATTAGAGGGTTATATTAGCACACACATCTTAAGACATTACTTAAGACGGTCTTAAAATAAGTACGGACTGAATACTAGCCTTTGATCTTGTAAAAATTCTTATATCAGACAATACATTGTTTGCATTATTTTAAAATTGGAATTTTTTATATATGAGTATATATATATATATATACATATATCGCGCGCGCGCGCACACACGCACACACACACACACACGTGTGTAGAATAGTCTTTGAGAATAATATAATTTTGTGTATAATATATTAAGTATAAAAAACTTATGGAAGAAATTACAAATTGGTATGTAAATTACAAAAAAGTAACATAATTACAATATAAAATTTAAAGTTATTACATTTTCCTATACATATATGTATTCTAGATATTTCATACTGATAGTAGATATTAAAGATAATAAACATCTATCTTTTAATTATATGATAGTCTATACTAATATGAAGATAATCTATACTAATTAATATTATGCTGTTGAAAATTAACAACAGATAATATAGGAACATCCCATTCTTAAACGATTTTTATTAGTTTATTCAAGTAGTATGTTTGCTTAATTATGAAAATAATTATACGGCATGTATTATATATATATATATAT
>NW_017297725.1:373894-374152 GCF_001594075.2 Trachymyrmex cornetzi | reverse complement strand
TAACATTACCCAAGATGTCCGACCGATGGCTAAAACCTCTTGAATGTTGTTCAGGATCATGGCCTGGATAACATTTATCAAGATCAAGACTATTGGAAGTTGTACCTCTTATTTTCATTTTTACGTACAAATGAATTTTTAGTGCAAAAAATGAAAATAAGAAGAACAGCCTCCAATGATTTTGATCTCGAAAAATGTTATCCAGGTCATGATCCTGAACAAAATTCTTGAGGTTTTAGCCGTCGGTCGGACACCTTG
>NW_017297725.1:363451-373013 GCF_001594075.2 Trachymyrmex cornetzi | reverse complement strand
TGTGTGTGTGTGTGTGTGTGTGTGTGTGTGTGTGTGTGTGTGTAAAAGAATATATACTCTGCGCACAAAAGCATCGCTAATACCCCTCTTTACATTTTTAATACGTATATCATTAATATTTAAATTAAAAAAACAATAAAAAGACTACTGAAGGTCGCAAACAATGTGCAAGAATTGTAAAAAAAAACATTGCGAATTATTGGAGGCGCTGATTTTCAATTTTCGTTAATCCTTTCATTGTTTTTTTAATTTCGAGAGTACTTATTTTTATTTTATTAAAATTAAATTTATAATTGTTAAATTTTAATCTTTACCGTAATACTAGAATGCCATTTATAAAAGACGTTCATTGATGTAATTGTGAATGTTTATTGATGCATTATATTATTTACTACAAAAAATCATATGTCAAATCGCTGAGAGCACATTACGATTATGAGTCATCTCTGGTTTCCTTGAGCAAACTTTTCTGAATCTACTGAAATGTATGATAATATTACATTGAGTTACTTGTGATGTATTATAAAGACGCGATATTCAAGACGTTTAAGAATTGCAAAAGGCAAACTCTTGTAGAGATGTTATTTAAATTTTAATTGAATACTAAATGCTGTCTCTTACCAGCGTGTAGCTTTTTCTCTTCTTTTTCAGTCCAAAAAACGCTTCTACGATTTTTCCATTGACAAAGCACCGTTATTGCTTTCGGATCGGCGGTTCTGCACTGTTGCACAAGATGGATATATTGATCGATGATTTCTTGCCCTGTTAAAAAAAACGAAGATATTTTAAATGCGTCGCATATTACAGTTTGCATGTTGAAGAAGTATATAACTGGCCTTTCGAAACTCCGGCAAGGACTCGCGCCTTATCAGCATCGTTGCATAAATCGAGTTTGTTATACAATTCAAAGGATTTTTCCAAATGAAAGGTTGCAATATCTAGCCTCCTCTAAAAAGAATACAGACTTGTTTTTACATTGTTAACTCTCCAAGGAAATATTCTATTAATATTTTACGAATACTGATCAGGTATTACTTAGCGCGTATGTAATAATATGTATATATTTAAGGTAGATATATTGGCCCGTATTCAGAACGCGCTTTTATCAATAAATGTGCATTTTTATTTCTGAAATTCTAAGCAAGTCTGTATATGTAATATGAAATGTATATGCTAAATAGGCGCTATCGTTCTGATGAGCCATATTGTACAACATAAGAATTCAGGAAAATGTAATAATTTCTCACATAAGATATTCCTCAATAATCTTGTCATTTCTATCCCCTCTCCCTTTTTTGTTATCCAACATTTTACGATTCCATACCTTACTCAAAAAATGCTCGCCAGTGCAGTAATATGCCTGTGCCACTTTTCTCGTAAGTCCAGACTCGACTGCACTTACCACGAATAAACGGAGATACTTCTCCGTGTTTACATCGTCGTTCAATTCCTATAAATGTGAATCGCTCGTAAGAACTACGTCAAAAATTCACGTTTTTTCGAAATTAAGATCGCATAATAAATACGCGCATGTACGATGATAAAATATAGATAAAAAATTTTTTTAATTTTTTTATTCTCCACATTAATCATTCTACCGTGACACATAACTTGTACGCAAGTGCCATCGCCATGTGTGCGTTGCATATTCCCTCCGGGTCCGAAATTCTCTTAACCATCGCCAGGAATTTGGAGAAGTTTTGGAAGGCAAGTTTTACCTCGCCCGATCGCAACTGACTCATCCCCAGCTCGTACAGAACGTTCGCTATATATTCGCAATGTCCAGCTGCAGATGTGAGGCTGATTAATGATATCGTAGGACGAGATTTTTTTTTTATAATTTCAAGAAAATATGAATTTACTGATTATGAGACGAATTGATGCAGTAAAAATTTAATTTAACGTTTTTTTTTTCTTTTTTTTTAAACATCTTACAGTCCGTCGCTCGAGCGAGAGCTTCGGTGTATGCTTTCACAGCGACGTTCGGTTGATCGCAACTGACTTGTGCGTGCATCAGTAATACTTTGTACAAAAGCACGTTGCATTCTCGAAAAATGGTCTCTTCTTTTCGACCAGTTATCTTCGACGCATTCCATGACTTCTTCTGAGACGCTTCATGTGCGATATTTAAGTGATATAGCGATCCTGTCGTATCTTGTACTGATTGCACCGCGCGTATGTAATTGTATTGAAATAATACAATTAATGTATTAATAGAAATTGTATTGAAATAATACTAACTTGTAATGATCGGCTACGTTTAATAGAAGAAGTAACTTAATGAGCGCTTTACGTTAATTGGATTATACTTTTAGATCCGAAATGAGATAGAATTATTTTTATCGATATAAAAATATAATTCAATCATAGTGTTTGAGTTGCTTTTTCTGCTTAACGTAGCTATTAATTTATAATCTATTGCAAATATACCACGTATGTAAATATTTTATAAATAATAAATATTCAGCTGTGTGCATATTGAAACGATAGTATACTAATTGCGGAAAAAAACACCGAAACGATATGGCTATTTATGTAGAAAGTCAACAGGAAGTCGTGACTTGCCCGCCGAATCCGTCTATTTTCTAATTTGCATGTATAATGTGTTTCGCTAACTTTGCTCGAACAGAAATCGGCCGTACAGGTAGTGTACGAAAGTGCTCGTCTGATGGCTTTCATCTTCGATCAATTCAGCGTTCTCCAGAGCGCTACGGTAAAGCCGCTCCGCCACCCACCACCATTCCCAAGTCATTGTTTGAAAGGATAGCGCCATATTTAGAAATTCTGCAGCCGTAGAAATATAGTCTTCTATTCAGAAAATTTTTAATCGTAATACTCGTACTTTGTACATCGTACTTTTGTCTCAAATGTCAAAGATCGATGATATAGAAATTATCATACACGATTGTAATACCTCAATTGTTATTGAGAACAATGGTTTCGCTCTTGTGTTTTGCAAATGAATGTAACGTTAATGATTCTATCCGGAAAGGTTTTGTTATTGAAGTACTTAAAAATTTAGCCGGATGTAGATCTGAAAATAATTTTGTCCAATCATCAAAATAATTACATATGTAGAAAAGTCAAGCATGATGAGCAATGTTGCAAAAAAATTTTTTATATTCTAATAATTAACTTGAGCATTTTCCAACAAAATTATTATTCAAATTACTCAGAAAATTATTTCCAAAATTATGTCATTTATTGTTGATTATTTTTGTATCTGTATATATCTAGCTAAATTTTTTAATATTTCAACAAATCGTTCTTTCCGTATATACATCAATTTTCTTTCCCACCAGCATTTTTGGCTTGCTCGACAGTGATCAAGCCATCCCTTAAGCGCGACATTGCGTTCTTGTTCTTCTTTAAGCGCGGCTTCTCCCATATTAGAGTACCAGGACCAGCCTTCCCACGAATCTCCTTGTCGAGTTCGAATAATTCTTTTAAATATCGGATCGATTCCTCATAGTTGCCTTCTTCGAGCTCGTCAATGATCGCTTCGTGAGGTAGTAAATGGAATCTACTCGAAGATAGAGCAATATCGATTATAAAAGGACAAGTTTGATGGAACATTTATATTTTATTTACAATTCGGATAAAAAGAAGGAAGGGATAATTGAGATAAATGACGATATAAATAAGCATCGCGACAAGGCACCTCAAAAAACCAAAGAAAATTGAGGGAAAAAATAGAGGAGGTAATTCAGCCCACCTTCGATTTCAATATTAATAAAATTATTCTTGTAATAATTGCTATTATAATTTTTATTGTAATTGCATTATAATATATTAACATCTTTATAATATATGATGCTTGATGGTAGCATCAAATTATTAAATTGCTTGTCAATTTAATTCGCGATTACTAGAGTAGTTTTAATTGCGTTTATTTAGTCCGGAAAAACAATTCGGCGCGCAGTTGGAAAAAGACTACAATATGGTATATATGCAAGTACATATATATTAGTAATTCAAGATTGAATTATTTTAAAGCAACGAAGATCCAGCTTCGACCGTAATAGGCATTTAAATTTTTAGTTTATATTTCTCACATATACGGTCTAAAAATAAAAATATTGTTTATAATTACATTAATTATGCATTAATTATATTATTCGATACGTTTGTATGTGAAGCGAAAGAATCTTGTAGGGGAAAAAAAGAGTCGTTTTGAAAGAGAGGATATACTTTTTATTAAAAAAAAAAAAATAAAGCGACCTTCTCACTTCTGAAGGCGTCAATATCGGAAGCATCGCCTTCAATTCGTCCTTAACCTTCCCCATCTCCCCCGATCGAGCTCCCGCGAGAGTTTTGATCGTCGTTGCTTCTGTAATCTCGGGATTGGCTTTCGATAATTCTTCGGGAAAGCCCTTTCGAATCTGTCTCACGAGCGTTCCTAAGTCACGTCTTTGCACATCTTTGAGCCGGCCTTTCATTTCATTTCCCCCAGTCGCGTGATCGGGAACGAGGAATAGTCGGTTCTCAGGTTTTACGGCTCGATAAGTGTCGCAATTTATTGCACGAGATAAATATCAATGTAACCGATAAATGTATGTTATACAACGATGGGATCAGTAATATACAACATGTACATGTAACTTCACAGCGTTTGTTTTACGCTCGTGCGCGTACGAGATGCGATTCCTCGAAAAGGCCACCGCGAGATCGAGGCTCGAAATTCACGACTCGCTTCCTCGTCTCCGTGCTCCTAAATCCTCTACCCAACTACGCTATGAAGAGATACCGCTTTAAGCGGTGGCGGCTGCCTGCTTTCTCGGCACCAATTTGATCTTGAAACCCTCCGCGCGCTTGAGAATGATGTCGGCCTGAAGTCTGAAATCGGACTCTTTGATGTCTGACTTGACGCGGTAGTTCCTCATGATCGTAGACAGGATGATCTTCAGCTTCAGCATGGCATATTTGCGGCCTACGCAGGAACGCGGTCCAGCCGAGAACGGCACGAAGGCATAATAATGTCGATTGACGGTCTTTTCCGGTAGAAAGTTATCGGGGTTGAAAACTTCCGGATTCGAATAGATGTGTGGCTGCCGGTGCATCTTGAAGGTCGTTACTATCACCGTGGCCCCAGCTGGGATTGTATAGTCTCCCGATGCTGCAACGGCAATCATAATTTTTTTAGAAGTACAATAAATTATTTAATCAAAGAAGTTGATAATGCACACTTTATCTTGTCTTCTTTTCATGTAGATATTCCAGTTTTAAGAACTCACCCAATTTCAAGTCTGTTTTGATGGTACGCGCGATGATGGGCACAGGTGGGTACATGCGAAGAGTCTCCATGAGGCATCGCTCGAGGTATTTCATCTCCAGGGTGTCCTGGAAGGTCGCAGGTCTGTCGCTGTCGCCAAAGATTTCATCGAGTTCTTGGATAACTTTTTCTTGAATATCCGGGTGACAGCCCATTACCGACAAGAAGAAGCTAGATGCAGCCGCGGTCGTGTCATGTCCCTATGAAAATGAATGACAGGACAGACAGCTTATTAATTAGAATCGATCCTCTCAAAGTAATCAGGCTAATATTTATAGTCCGTTCTTATTTCAAGATCATCTTAAATAATGTCTTGTGATTCCAATGCGTCTCTCTGATTGATTCATGATATCTTAAGCCAGTCTTAAATATAAGAATCGAATATGAATATCAGCCTTAGTCATATCTCGCGACGTCTACCTCGAACATAATAGTATCGACCTGTTCCTTGACTTCTTCATCTGTCAGCACAGTACCGTTCTGACCGGCCTCCATCAACAAATCGAGGAAAGCTTGCCTCTTTTTCTCACCAACGTCATTATCTTCTACATCGAGGTCGTCTTTTAGACCAGCCGCCTGTCCGAAGGAAAGTCCTTCTACAGATGTGCTCTAAGGACAATATATTATGTGTTAATAGTCCATCGCTTAATGTAGCTTCTTCTGAAAATTATCCAACTTGAAAATTATCTACTTTGGTGGTCTTGTCGTTGCTATTTTGGGTAGACTCGTCAATAATATTGCGTTTGCCATTCTTGAATTCCTGCTTCTTGCGTGCGATAACTTTCTTTGTGAGTCCGTGGATGATGTCTAACAAACGGATCTGATCTTTTCCGTATTTCGTGAGATTGAACAGCCAGTCCGGTCTGAGCCAGACTTTCGTGTGACGCAGATGGAGAATATCGCACATCCTACAAAACGATAAGTCAATAACGAGGTATCCGTCTTGTATATTTCTTCAACATGAAAATATTCAAATATTTCAAGGAATAAAAATTGCATGAAAATTTTACAACATGGAAACTTGTTGATAACGTTCTTTTACAAATCTAAATTTCTAAAAAAAGAAAATTCCAAGATCTTATAAATTCAAAATATTTTAACCACAAGAAAAAGTCAAGACCTAGCTGAGAACATGTTAATCGGAGAATTTTCAATTAAAATCAATTAAAAATAAACTGATAATAACAACTCCCGATGTCTTTCTTTTTTGTTTCGATTTTCAAATTCATCAAATCGGGAATTTGCATATAATTGGATACTTGCTTCATAACAGCCATGGCATATTCGAAGCCGCTTCGGTCTTGCGTGGACTTGGAGACACCCATGGCAGTCTCGAGAAGGATCTCGACGGTGCACTCGGACATGTAGTCGTGGCAGTCGAATTCCTTGTCCTCTTCCTTACGCATTCGTTCCACCACCGCACGCGAATTGGCGTTAAAGAGATCGATGAAACTCTTAAGTACATTTAAGTGAAATGTCGGCGCGATTAATTTGCGATGAGCGCGCCATTTTGAACCTGTAATAAATCACTTATTATCAATTTGTTTTTTATAAATAACAAAATTCCCCATTTCTTTGCTGCGATCGAATCTGAAGTGATTCATCCTGAATATTTCCAGCGAATTATCATGATCGCGAGACGAATTAAAATACATTATCTAACCCAAAAGTAATCACTTCATTTTTTTTATATAAACGATCACCTGTGATGTTTTTATAATACTAAAGTTTGCATTTAATTAATAATTTTCGTTTCTAATTATATTACGTGCGATCTGTTATTATACTTGTTAAAATATAAAAATTCTGTCGTGACGAACACATGTGATAAAACATACAAAAATTGGACAGACAATATGTATTAACTAATGTTATATCAGTGATATTAACAGTGGAATAAAATTCGAAGAGAAGAAAGAGAAAGAGTTATATATTTCATGGAGATGTATGTAAATTTAACGTAAATTTCCACCCCCCTTCCCCATCCCTGTTGTATTCGATGCCCGTGTTTGAAGACTTTCTATCGAACACACGGAAGTAGGAAGAAGAATGAGCGGGGGAGAAAGAGTCAGGGAGTGAGAGAAAGAGCAAGGATAATACATTACAACGTGTGGGAGAGACAGAAGGTCTATACTTTATGACTGTAAATATTTGAGTACACTTATACTTTTGAACTGAAATAGACATTCAGAAAGAATAATTTTGCTAAAGTATCTAAAAATTTAGTTAGATCTGAAAATAATATTGTTGAACTCAAAATAATTACATGTTTGAGGAATCTCAAACATGATGAGCAATGTTGCAAAAAGTTTTGACATTTCAACAATCAGTTTGAGAGTTTTGCATAATTATTCTGATAATCCAACAAAATTATTTTCAGATCCGTTGTATCTTATTAAATTTAATTTTTTAATTTTTTTACCTCAACAAAACCGTCCTTTCTGAGCATGTATTTGACCTAATATTAATACAAATACAGGCAAATAAGAGCTAGAACCCCGTTATTATTTGTCTATTCTAATTATACAAATAATAACGATGTTCTAACTCTTATTTGCCTGTATTTATATTAATATTAGTTTGTTTATTGAGAGCTCTTTTTATTATTATTCGTATATTTGAAGTTTGGCGAAAGCAAGATAGAAAGTACAGTCTAGTGCAGCGACAAAGAACAAACCCGGAGAGACAGAGATCGTCGTAATTGTGCAACGAGAGGAAAGACTGCGATGCGCGCATATGCGCGCGGGGAAACGGAGCTAGGGAGAGAAAGCACCGACGCGCGTGCAAATTTCCTTCCTGTTTTGTGTCCCGTGGATTACTCGGACTGATTGCATTTCACTCTCCATCCCTCTCTCCCCCGCGTTGCTCTTTCTAAATGCAAGTGCGTTGTCGTGCGACACATGCCACGCGCATAGGCGTCGAGACTCTCCAGATATTAGAAATATGAAGAGAAGAAAGAGAAAGATAAAATCGTAATAAGAGAAGATCAAGATAACATTAAGTTAAAATAATTTCATAAAAAATTCTAATGATATCATTCGATACATTTTTCACGATAACTTTGTGATGAATCAATGAATTTTTAACATGATAATAATTTTTAATTAAAAAATCATTATCATGTCAATAAGTGATATTTTAGTTAAAAATTATTTCTCGTGTTATATATCGGAACATATCACGAGATGCTTTGTATTTGATTGTTACGTAAAAAAATACATGGAACAAATCTGTTGATCTTAAAGTTACGGTTGTATAATAAATTAATATGATACACTATTCAAAGATTCTTTATCATTACACCATAAATAAAACCTATCAATATTCATAAGACATTCATTCCCATTCTTATTTCAAAACTATCTTATGTAAACTATATTAAGCTTAAGAATAGTTTATTTAATTAAGTAAATCAACTAGATACAAACATCGAGTTAATATTTTTCGCAATAAGTTCTTTACAGGTTTTCAGATGCTAATAGCATCAAATCAAAGCTCCGATTAAATTTGGGGAATTATTAATATTTAATATTGATTGTATTAAAAGATTGAAAATAATCAGCGCGTAGTCATTTCTGAGATAAATTTATTTAGAAATACATATATACGTGTTAGTCTGATATCTAACTTTGACTGTATATCGACGCTTTTTTATCTTAAGTAATTTTAAGATACTAATATAGCTTTATACATAATATGATTGTATTTAAGATATATTTTAATATATTGTATTTAAAACAGTCTTAAATAAAAAAAAACTATACCGATGAGAGTCTGTTCTCACTAGTTTAAATAATTATTTTATGTAATATCCTGGTAAAAAATTTTTCATGTATGAATATGTATAAATATGTATAAACATACATAAATACGCATAAATATTCATAAACACGTATAATTATATATGAAATATGTCCATATACATCCTTCTTTCTTTTATAAAATTACTTTTTAGTGTAATAGAAATAATAATATTAATGTGAAAACATAAAAAAATAATTAATGGGATAATTTTCGCATTATTTGTTTTAGAAAAAAACCAGTTTAGAAAAATATAAAAAAAATTGCTCGTACATAATTAGGGTAATTGGCCATAGTTTTTCAAAATGCAAAAACCATACATTTATTCTTGTTAATTTTTAACAATATTTGGGATATTACTTTCACTGAAGCTTAAAGTAACAAATACTATCGAAATTAAAGAGAAAATACTTGACAGAACTTTAATTTTATCAAAATATTACAAAGTATGCATTGGCCATCTTATCTGATTTTTAGGGAAAAGATGGC
>NW_017297725.1:350933-363330 GCF_001594075.2 Trachymyrmex cornetzi | reverse complement strand
TTGATTATGGCAGCTTAACTGTAATTTATTAGACATTATAACAGTTTTTAGTAGACACGTGCAAAACTTTGCAGATAGTCGAAAGAAAAAATATTAGATAATATTTATAATATTGTTATTTTGAAATGTGTACTCATATGAACTACTATAAATATTGATTATCTTTAAGAATGACTATAAAAATGCACTATTTATCAATTGTTGGAGAAATTATGGCCATAATACCCTAGTTCGCCCTATGCATAATTTTATACATAATTATACATAAATAATTTTTTTACATTTCTTCAAATTTAATTTTTTCTTAAACGAATAGTGCGAAAATTACCTTTTTAATTATTTTTAATGTTTTCACATTTCTATTATTATTTCTATTACACTAAAAAGTAATTTTACAAAAGAAAAAAGAATGTATAAACATGTATGGACATATTTCATATATAATTATACATGTTTATGAATACTTATGTGTATTTATGTATGTTTATATATATTCATGCATGAAAAATTGTTTACCGGCATTTTAAGATGCTAATATTGTTCTGTGATTGATTTATGATACTTTATTGGCGATGGTTTATTTACTTTATATACATTTTAAGATTGTACTTTAGACGTTCTAATATTGATTGTGTACTTTAGACGGTTTTAAATATATAAGCACCTAAAAATTTAATTAAATACAAATCTGAAAATAATTGTAATGATTCATCAAAATAATTCCAATGAACTCAAGCCTAACCTATATAATTATTATAATGGTCTAACAGAATTATTTTCAGATCTGTCTCTAGTTAAAGTTTTAAATATTTTCGACAAAACTATCTTTTCTGAAATAAATGCATGCATGCACGTGCGTACTAAATACAATAACAATTTGATGTAACAACGATTGTCGACTACGCGCCAACTTTTATCGTCGACTTTCTCGGTACTGTAAGAAAAGGAGATAATGATTCGCTGAGCATTTATTTAAACGCGTTGTCTGCAATTTCGCGCGTACTAAATAATTGTATATTAGCTTGTCAATAAACCAGTTCCTTAAATTATAGATAGATTAGATATCCTGTTTCGTAATCGTCGAATTCAGCAAGAACGTCTTATATTCATCGCTCATCTTTCTTTCTTTAATTATATTTGTGCAAGAGAAGATGCATTAGTTTTATGTATGAAGAAACATTTCATTTATTTGACCTTTTATTCTATTCGAGTAATTCTTACTTTCTCTAGTTGCTCTTTCATTTCACCGAATTGCAAAACTCGATCACGTGCATGATCTAGGCAAGTGCAGTTACGAGAAGCCATACGACAACATATGAATTATGTGATCGTTATACAACCATCAGCCGTTAAACAAACTCGCGCGAAGTGATCTAGGAGGAAGAGGAAAGAGGAAGAAAAGAAAGAAAAAAGATATGTGGTATGCATGACGCCTTTGCCGGATGTCATGACGAGGCGTGTGAATTAACCGAGGTGGTAGCGCTCGTGGTGTTACGTATATGTTGCTGCGCTGTTACGCCTCGGCGAGAGAGTTCCGTCAATGAGAAAAAGGACCTTCACTCGCGATACCGAGAAAGTCGGCGATAAAAGTTGGCGCATAGTCGACGATCGTTGTTGCATCGAGTCTGCGCGCATTCTATATTTCGTAGGTTTTTGTTCGTTCACGACGATAGAGAGAAACCTGTTTTGAGAATTGCGTTCACCCGAGTGCATCCAGGTTTCTTTTTACCCTTGTTTTTATCCCCCAATGTTAAACAAAAATAAAATAATATGTAGGTGAACAAATTTTTAACTGAATATGAAAATATTTTTGTAAAATGTATCTCATTAATTGTTAAAAAACATAAAATAAATAATTTTTTGCTACGAATAAAATTTAATTTCGCCGTACTTAAATAAAGATTTTTTTTCAGTAAAATAAACATTATATCTCACAAATTTTAATATTTCATAAATAAATTTTTAAGTATCTTTTTTTCAATGAACTAGAAATTGATGGTCCTAATCCGAAAAATTCGGAAATAATCGAAAGAGAGATAATAAGAGGAAAAGATAGGACATTTGAAATTCAACTGCAGATGAATGATTTAAATTTAATCTCAGAATTACCTGAAATAAATTAAATTTGAATAGTGGAAAAAAAAATTGTTAACACTTGAAATGAAGCTATATAAAATTTTATCAAGATGTAATCTTATATAAATATATAATTGTTTTGTTGTTTTGCAATATAATACGTATACTTTAAAATTATTATACGAAATTTTTTATACGAGTAAACTGAACGTTAGGGAGATACTATTTTCCGAACATAACATCCAAGCGCAAAACGATGGAGGAAAAATATGCGGAACATTCCCCGTTTATTGCTTTTCTCACACAAAAAAGTCATTTGCCATTTTTATTGTTACATTTTACGTTATGCGAAGACAGTTTTTCAGAAGCATGTTAAAAATAAGGCAATGAACATTCACGCATTTATAACTTTCGATTGACTTTGCGTAAGATCTTTTTCATGTTATATCTCTCTTCTTACCCCCAGCCTTCTGATGAGAGTTAATAAGACTTTAATGATAGATAAATGAAAATTATTAGCTTGAGGATAGCATATTCTTATGCGTATGGAAAATTTATTTTACCACTAACGACGAGCTCCGAGATATCGATAGGAAGTAGTTAATACATACCAGTAGAGATGAGGAGACCATTTCCGAGCCAAGGCTGGAAAAACCGGTACTCAGCAGACTTGTCGATGTAAACATGGCTAGATAAGATGATTTCGACATCACGCGGGTCCATAAGAAAAATCAGCAGCTTTGGCCCGAGCCAAATTTTAATAATTTGGTCGTACTCGAAGGACTTTCTATATAAGGTACGGAACATAGCTGCAACACAAAGACACAGGGATGCATGATCGGAAGTTACATGAACGTGTCAATTGCGCGATACAAATCCACTCGGTTATCCAGTCTAAGCTACCTAATAATAGATAGCACGACAGATACACAGAAGGTACGTAATCGTCAAATTAACTTCTAATTCAATCTTGAAATTATGGCGAACGTTGGAATTAACGGTGTTAGTTGACGATTTGGAATGTATGCGATCTAAACTGCTTTTACTCATGAGAACTTCCTTTGTTACTCTCGATTATTATAGAAAGAATGAGGAAGTAGGTCAAAAAATTACTCAGCAAAAATGTAAACTTTAGGGTTGATGTATCTCAAAACCAGAATAGTTTTGAGATAGACCAAAATTGAGATCAAAGGATTGATTTATCTAAGATTGATTAAATAATCTGAGTTGAATTAAATTACCGAGAATTAGGATATGGATTTTATATATATTTGCTCCCTCATTATATCTTTATATTATCGCCTTACTGTCCGAACTTCCTAGGAGCAATAGTGCGTTTCCAATCAACGGCAGGCCTTCCGGACCCGGGATTTTTTCCGCCAACTCGATCATATGGCGGCGTGAAATGCTAAAGTAGATGTAGTATAGAACCAAAGCCGGTATCAAGAGAGACAGGAAAATGGCAGACGATGATAGACCATTAGACGCCGCGGCGGCAATGGACCCAGCTATCATTTCCGGTTCAGCCGCTGACATGATTTCCTAAAAAGGAGCAGTGTTCGATCAAATCGCTATTTATCTAATTAACGTCTTCCAAAAAACACGAAATGCTGCAGAAAAAAGGAAAAAATTGGAAATATCACGTCTGGATGCATGTATCAACATTTTGATTGTCATATAGATTAATGTCGTTAACGCGTTAATGAATTGGATTGATTTTTAGTGTGTGTGTGAGAACTGTGGGCATAAATCGCGTACTCTCTAAAACTTTGAGAATGAATTGTCATTCTGAAGAATGAAATTTCTCTCTCTCTCTAGAGAGAGAAATTTGATAGTAAAATGAACTTTTGATAGTAAAATACAAATATTTATATAATATACTTAGTGTATAAATAATATTCCATGGTCTCTTCTTTTCTTATTCACTTTTTTTTTAATTAAAAAAATTAGGCATGCTCGTGTTTTGTATAGCCAACGAATTTCTACATTATAGCATGATTAGTTCTCTCTACGCTTAAACTTCAAATTTCTTTCTCTCTCTCTCTCTCTCTCTCTCTCTCTCTCTCTCTCAAAGATTAAAAAACTCTTTTTCAAGACTGAATCATCGGATTGAAATTCCACTTTAAAGTAAAAATTAGAAAATATTGCAGTTAGAATTATCCCAATTAGACACACACCTGTATAAGTTATTCAGATTGTAGATAACATTTTGAATACACACATCACATTACCTACTTATTGCTTATCTAAACCGAAAATACTTTATATAGTATATATTGGGAATTTTGAAAAGGCCTATTAATTCAGCGGAAAATTTTTATTTAAAAAAGCATATTTTATTTAAAATTTATTTTCATGTGAAAATTTTACTTAAAATTATATTATACAAATATTTTTTACGAATTCATGGCGAAAGATAAATATGTGTGTATATACACGGCGCAAGATAATATGTATCACCTCAATGCTGTGTGTATCTTTTTTTATGCACATAGATCAAACATCCACAAATATTTTAAAGGATCAAATTTTAGGTCATATACAATTTACACTTATTTTATAAAAGTTGGGCACAAAATAATAATGTGATATCAAAGATCAAAAATCTGTACGGCAGTTAAAGTGTTAAAAATAATAATCGCGGGAGATTTCAACCACTTGTTATGTTCTCGATTAGCAATTCAAACTTCTCGAATTTTGTGCGTTAAGAGAGTGTTTTAAAAATAGGATAGAGATATGAAAAATCGACAGAATAAACTGGTCTGAAGAAAAAAATCACACTCTTTCCTCTCCCTAAAACTTGATAAACTTTTCACGCGTTCGAAAGTCGTTTCGAAATTAAGTACGTTATTTTTTTCTGCAATCGCGATAAATAATACGTGTCGTTAGACGGGTTTACTATGTTAAGGCACTAGGACTCTAAGTCCTTCGTGGACTGAGAAAATTGATACATCCTGCAGTCCCACTATGTTATCACAGGCACGAAATGAACCAAGCAAAATGTATTTTATTAGACGTCTGCTTAATCCAATGATCGGTCATTTCGAAAGCTGGATTGTTTCCTTTTTTCTATTTAATTCTCTTCATCTTCTCTTCTAACACCCACCTTATATATGCTGTTCACGAATATACGATCGAATCTTTTCGCTGCACTAACATCGAACTGATCTGCAGTCTATCCGCAGTCGTTTATAAGCAGTGCTTTCGACCACCACCATCGCCGCCGAGTATTGCGATGCTTATAAACCGTCGACGACTCTGAAAATAAATCTTTGATCCCTTTTGTCTTTTTTCACCGAATCATCTTACACAGTTAATTAAATTACGCTTATACACTTAGATTTTATTATGAAGCGTAAACTTCTGATGCAAAGCATAAAATGTCAAGTGACTGCAACAATTTATATGAAAAAATGACTTTTAAAAGTCATCGTTTCATCGTTTTGTTATTGATTAAAAGCAAAAAGTAAATCACATTTCTATCCACTCGATGACTATGCCTATTTAAATTTTTCATTGTGTTTTCGATCGCGTATTTTTTAAAGAGTTACTCATCTTAAAAGACAGTTATTATGAAGAAAAGAAAGTGGTTATAGGAAACGAAATAGATGAGAAGAGAGTTGTGAAATACTACGATATTTTGTATAGTTTTCGTTGTATTTTGAGGGTGGCCATCGAAATTAACTCTATAAAGCTAGCAGGGCTAAATCAGCAGAATCAAATCGGACTTATCGGAATTTTTAGTACTCATTTTGTACTAAATTGTACTATTAATAATAATTTTATACCATGTGCCATTTTGAAAAAAATCGTGGCGATGCTAGCTTAATATTAAGCTGGCAGGACTAATTTAAAATAAAAGAAAAATAATATCAGAAATCAATAGAATTGAATTTGTACTATGATTTTTTTTAAGGGGGTCATCCCGTGTGACGACCGTTTCTTTTAAGCCGTTTCTTTTGCATTTTTTTGCAGCGAAATGAAAAAATACAGAGCTTCCAAATTTTTACTATATATTTATTACATCTTAAACTATATGTGTAAATTTTTTTATTTAAAAATATGTCGTCGATGGCGAGTTACATCACTGGAATGGCACCCATGTAAAAAAAAGCAGACAAACGGTGCCCACGATTCCGGCAGACTGGTTTATCTGAAATCAAAAAATCAAATTGCATTTTAATCTATAGGTGAATGGCTATCGTGGGAACTAGGATTTTTTGAAAATATTAAAAATTCAATTTTTCGCATGCTTTTAAAAATTATAACTCAAAATAGCATGATTTTTTGCGACTATTTTTTTATGCGGACAGAAAACGGTTCAATATTTTTTAAAAATTCTAGTTCCCACGATAGCCATTCACCTATAGAATAAAATGCAATGATTTTTTGATTTCAGATAAACTAGTTTGCCGGAATCGTGGGCACCGTTTGTCTGCTTTGTTTTACATGGGTGCCATTCCAGTAATGTAACTCGCCATCGACGCCATATTTTTAAATAAAAAAATTTACACATATAGTTTAAGATGTAATAAATATATAATAAAAATTTGGAAGCTCTGTTTTCATTTCGCCGCAAAAAAATGCAAAAAAACCTTAAAAAAAACGGTCGTCACACGGGATGACCCCCTTAAATGGCATACGGTACAAAATTATTATTAATGATATAATTTAATATGGTACATACAAAGTGAATACTAAAAATTCCGATAGGTCCGATTTGATTCTGCTGATTTGGTTCTGTTAACTTTATAGAGCTATCGAAATTACTTCTTCACACTCTGCTTAGACATTAATAAGGAGACGAATTGTATTGGCCATTAGTGTTTTTTACGCTATCGTAACAGCTGCATTTCGGTTTAATGCGGGGTAAACACAAATCGTAGATAATCGTGAGATCCTAAGTCGTAGGAAATTGATCAATTATATTCAAATGTAAGGAGAATAATCGATTGTGATAGGTCAATTTTCCACTTAAGACTCCACCACCGTCTATTATTAGACTCTTATTATTAGACATCGGATTTCTATGCATATTTTTATAATAAGTTATTATAAACCCTGCATAATAGATACACTGAACAAAATAATGTTTTATTAACAATATTATTTTAATTAAAAATAATTTTGTTAATTCACACACACATACACAATAACATCATTAATGAAATAAATACGTCATGCGCTCTTGTTTTAATAAAATTTTGTATTATGAGTTATAGCAATATGTAATAAATAGATTTTTCGCAAGAATTACCGCGATTATACTCTCATTAGCCCGTTATTGAGTTCAATATTGACAATTTCGAGAGTTGATTTTCTTTTTACTTAATAAAATTTTATTTGTTTCATTAATACTATTGTTAAATCAACAAAATTATTTTCAATTAAAATAATATTGTTAAAACAACACCATTTTTCTCAGTGTAGATATTGTAGTAGACAGTTTCACAGATGTGTATTCTTTACGTAATTTTGAGAAATATATTGGTATTAATTTTACATTCGGTCTAGCTTGGATACTTTGCATATGGCTTTCAAATGATAATTGAACTTTTGATAGTAAAATGCAAATATTTATGTAATATACTTAGTGTATAAATAATATTCCATCTCTTTTTTTCTTATTCACTTTTTTTTAATTAAAAAAATAAAGCGTGCTCGCGTTTTGTATAGCCAAGGAACTTATACATTATAGCATGATTTTAGTTCTCTTTATGCTTAATAAACTTTAAAAGTATTAATGTGATTGGCTCACATGAATAATATATAATAAATTATTTTAATAAAACAGAATGGTAATAATATATTCTCTTTTAGTCTATTCAATTAGTCATTTCAATTCGTTTCCTTTGGTCATTTCATCGTATTTCGCAATTCTTGCATTTACTTGTAAGCAACATAAATATCTAAAAAGCACATTATATAAACGTCATAAAGACGTTTTTTAGACATGCATGTGTCATTCAGATTCAACCCATAAAAGATTTAAAATTATGTCATGCTCTTCCGTATGCATGGTCCACTGAAGATGTCCCCAAAGTTAAGCCGAAATGTTCGAACAATTAAGTAATGTAAACTGAAATATATTTTATGGATTATTAAGTTGTGTGCACTACATACTGTGCTGTATTCTCATTAATTCTTTTACAACTTCAATTCTAATATTCATTTTCGAAAAACCTTTCCTCCTACATCTTGCTTTTTGTATTTGTAAGCGCAGCAACTTCTAATTCTTGAACGTTTATAATATATATATATACTAATAATATAAATAATATTTAAAATAAATATTAATAAAAAAATATTATTATATTAAAAATATTATCATATTATTTAAGGTCTACTTATCCCTCACTAAACTGTACTACAATTCTCTTTTTTGTTTTCCCTAAAGATAAATATCACAAACATATACCTTTATCCTTTTATAAATTCCAAAAGTCTACTATTCAGCCAAAAAATAGACCTATTTATTTCAACAAAATGCATATTTAAAAACCTATAATTTATATTTTTGCGCCAAAATTTTTGTAGTTTTTAACTAAACTGAGGCAAACTGAGACATTTGTCCTATTCATTACGTAGAAGTGTAAAATAATTCCTAAAATAATAACATAGAGTACTGCGCGTGATGACTTCCGGTCTTTCAACACAATCAATCTGAAATATTAATAATCCTCTCAAATTTAATTATATCTTTGATTTGATACTACTATAAGCATCTTAAAACTTGTATAGAACTTATTGCGAAAAATATTATCTCAACTGAGATTTGAACCCGTACCTCCCGTGTTTACCGTCTTTACCGTTCGATCACCGAGGCCTTGGCAATATTTGTCGCAATTACCAATACGTTTAGATAGTACGCATTGAAAAGCAGCGTGCATAAACAATATTATTTCTTTTATTATAAACAGAACTATTTATTTGAATAGATCAATTAAATACGAAGACATTCCTTATTATTTATATAAAAATATATATAATATATATGTATTGGTTCAATATCTAACTTTAATCGTGTTGACACTCTTTATATTTATTTGATTTATTCAAATTATAAGCCCTGGGCGGATGTCCAGGTTACAACTCGGTGACCTCACGCGTCATCTGGTAAGAATATGGCTTCATCAACTTCTTTGTCAGTGTCTTGCATATACATCATGCATTAATACAGCCTAAAAAAGAACTTTTTATGCAAAGTGTACATGGTCTTTTTTATAACGTATTTTTTATAACATTATTCGCGATTCCCGATTCACTAATTGCAGAATTTTATTTCATATAATTTTTGTGTGTTTGTAACAATACTTTATTAAATTAGAATTTACTTATCTATAGAATTTATTTATCTTTTCTTTATGAATTTTCCTACTAACACACATGTAAAAAATTGCATATAAAATTGTTTGTGCGCTTATAGAGGAAAGTCGCCGATACTGACATAGGTCTCCTAAAGTGACACCCCCTTATTTCTCAGAAACTAACTATTGCACTTTATTAATACTAATAAAATCATGATCTGTTTAGCTAATTAAAGAAGTACAAACTCATAATTCATATATTTCTGGCTTATTTCTATACCAAATCAGGTAAAAACCAATTCTATAAATCCGAGAAGAAAATTTTTATGGTATTCTTTTGCAAATTGGATAATTAAAATAATAGTGACTATATTATTGATAATATTATGTCATTTTAAATGTTTATAGTTTCATAAATTAGTTTTCTTTACAGAATAGGATATATCTTTATTTATAAAATAGGAATGTTGGTATTACCTACTATGTCAGTTTTGGAGCTCGTTTTGTCAGAAGCTCATTTTTGCATAACTTACGAAAAACTTAATTATTACAAAATTGCAAACAGTATTATAAAAATTGCTTATACTATCTGATAGAAGTAGTGTTGCGAGGGAGGGAAAGAACCGGAAAAGAACCAAGGAAAAAACTCGGGAAAGAACGGGAACGAAAAACGTTTCTTTCCACGCTTTGAGGGAAAGAACCCATGGCCACCATATTTTTTTTACATATGGCGACATTGGCGACAATGGCGATACTATCAGTTAATATGAATCAACGCGTATCAGTTATTTTAACTACTATCTATAGTATCTATAATACTTATATCTATGGCCTATGGTCGTAACATATCTTCAAGTGTTAACTACTAAAATTTTATTTTTCTCGTTTATTTTATGTTGCTCTTTGTTTCACACAAACTTGATATATGTATGTACATACAATATTAAGAGAAAGTTTTTTACAATTTTATTTAATATAGCAACTTGTTTCTTTAACTTAATGTAATTAACTTATACTGTAAAAGCATATACTGGATGTTTTCCAACAACCTATACAGGTGACACAGTATAACACTGTGTCTTACGCAAAGTGTTCCAACTATGACACAGTGTTACACTGCTCAACACTGTAAAAGCTAAGTAGTAAGCGTGTAAAATACGTACATGTTACTAACTTTTCAAAAAAGTTATTTAGTAGCCGTACTTATTTTGCAATAAAACTTTTAAAAATCGCCAATTCTGAAAAAATTATTACTTAAGTCTAAATAAAAAAATCATAAATTTATTATTTATACGCTAAATATAATTATAATAATAAGAATGGAAACCTACAATGCATTCTGGTGTTACACTATGAAACTAAACTGCGTTTCAACAAGTATCTTATACACAGTGGAACATAGTGCAATGTTCTGTGTCCTAGCTGGAAAATCGCTACTATTGTTATTATTATTATTTGTGCCTTCTTTTTATTGTAAGCTGTTATATTTTGTGTTTTTTAACATTCCATTCAAGAAATTAATATCAGATGCCATCTTCCAAGGTTAAGGTATAGATTTATTTTATGTGTACTAAGAATTTGATATTTTTATAATTACTTGCATTAAAAAACCGTTTTTTTCCAGTTCCAGGTTCTTTCCTCGGAAAAATTCCGGGAAAGATAGGTTCTTTCCCGACGATTTAAATTTCCCGGGAAATTAACAACACTAGATAGAAGACACTTTTTACTTTGCATTTATGTTTTTAAAGTTGTATTTTTACCTTTTGTTTAAGAAATATTGTCTAAAAATAAAGTAGTAGGTTGGTATTGGTGACCTTCCTCTACGAATAAATTAAAATGAATTAAAATTTATATTTTAAATCCATTGAATTCAATTAAATAACAAAATTTTTTATTAAACTGGATTCAATTAGATCAAAAAACAGCATTTTCTATTCAAAATTTTGAATTGAAAGGCATAGAAATGTGCTTCATACAATAAATGAATAAAAATGCATTCAGATTGAAAAGAATTTATTTTAACGTTCGCAAATGCGTATTTCTGAAAATTTAAATCCATTTCAATCCATTCTCGTTTACTGAGATTTTATAGCGTTTTTTATTGGCATAATTGGTACGCACGTTAAAGCTGTTATACATTACTCTAATCTGAATGTAAAAGTAAGATATTTCAACTAATAAAATTTCAACTAATAAATGTATATTTCATCAAATAGGACGATAAAATGTATTGAGGATTTTGCAGTTTAAATTCGTTTCTATATTTTTATTAAACATACATCTTTACGTCAATTTGTGTACAACGGCTTTAAAGTGCGCTGAGTACGCACTAGTTCTGCCATTGAAAAACGCTAATTAATTTGATAAACACTTCATTTTATTTTAGCATTACTGTAATCTGTGTAATGTAAATATCACATTGTTCAATGAAAAATTATCCAGCGAATTGTATATTAATTCTACATAATTTTATTTGTTTATAATTAGAGGAAGGTCAAAGAGATTCTTCTATTATTAAGAGGATTGCAATCTTAAAGCCAACCTGTCATGGGTAAACGAAATTCCTCTATTTTGGAGAGTATCCTCTCGAGGTCATATATAAATAGAAAATCCTCTGACATTAATACGGAATCGCTAAACGGTAGAATATTTTTTTTTGGGTGAAATATTTTACTTTATCAATTTTTATAATACTGTTTGCAATTTTGCAATAATTAAGTTTTTCGTAAGTTATGCAAAAACGAGCGTCTGACAAAATGGGCGCCAAAACTGACACAGTAGACAGTAACGTATTCCTATTCTTTTTCTTTTACAGAAATTATCTGTATAAAGTACCTATAAGTGAATGTATATAAGATTTTTCAGAACACCCAAAAAAAAATATTCTGCCGTTAAACGGGGAATTACTCTTAGCATTTCCTCTAAGCAAAAAATCTTAAATGAATTAGGTGCGTGTATTTATAACACGTATTCATCTATAAAAATGAGGACACATGAGCTACGATCAAAAATAA
>NW_017297725.1:348933-350858 GCF_001594075.2 Trachymyrmex cornetzi | reverse complement strand
AATAATATAGTCACTATTATTTAAACCTCACAATTTGCAAAAGAAAATCGTAAGAATTTTATTTTCGCATTTGTAGAATTCGTTTTTAGCTGATTTGGTAAAGAAACAAGCCACAAACCTACGAATTATGGTATTCCTATATTGAAAGGAATATTATTCTCTACAAACGAGAGTATTTTTTGGATTACGTAAAAACGACTTCCTCTATCCAAATTGTGCATGCAACATGCATATTGACTTTTATATTGTTTATAAATTATTTTATATATTAATACTTTATATCTCTCAGTATTTTCAACACATAATCTCCAAATAAAAATATATCATTTTATGATTTAGCCCACTACGTTTAAAATTTTTTATAAGATTATTATATTTAAAATTATCAACATGACTTAAAGATCTAATAATGAAATCCAACTGATTTCTGTCGAAGCTTATGAAGAACTTCCGGATAATACTAGAAGTATCGGAAAATTTCCGGATAACATTAGAAGCACTGGAAAATTTCTAAGTAACGCTAGAAGCATTAGAAAATTTCCTTGAATATAGATGTGTGTTCCCTATCTTGATGCATTTTAATATCTGGACATAGTACAGACACGGTAGTGTCTCAACGCTAAGACAAGCGCAGCGACTCTACCGTTTTCCTTTTCGCAAGACAGCGAAATGCAGGGGATCGAGATTATTGGATCTCAATATATTTTACGTAAAACTATAAATAGAGTTTATTTGAATTCTAACACAAATTATAGAGAGCTTAAAGTGAATTTAAAATGCGCTTTCCGTCATAGGATAGATAGATATATATGTATATATTGCAATTTATTTCTATATATTAATTATACAATTTTCTAATTTTCGAAAAAACATCCGAGTAATGAAAAAAGAAAAAGCTCATTTTTTTATATCTCCAACAATAAAGTATCGTTATTATAAAGAACAACGATCTTATGGAAGTGACTGCGCAAATCATCAGTCAGGTCATTAATATTTAATATTAATTTTATGACTTATTATCCTTACGTTTCATATACTCACATTTCCAATCTTTATTTAAATCTACATTTATTGTTGTCAATTGTATTCAATTATTTATGCGAATAATATAATTATATGATATGGGAAGAAATGCAATAATATGTATAAAAACATGGCACATGATGCATTTTCTTGCTGGAGTGCTAGCATAAATAATTAGAATTGCGTCACACAGAATTGCATCACACAGAACTCTAATTTCTAGTAATTTATTAAAATGCAAGCAACCAAGCAAGAAAACACGTCGTATGTCGCTGACTTAAGATATTCTAGAATAAATACGTTCTGATTTACGAAGCAATACTAATAAATTGTGAATTTAATACGCAAAATATGCTAATTGTTCAGATATCTGTATCGATCAAAACAATAATATATGTACGAGGATCGTCTGAAAAGTTTTGAGCCTCATCATGAAGACGGCGTTACTCGTCAAAGCCATTCTGGTATTATAACCGTGATACTTACGAAAGATATCTGTGACAATTGTGGCCACTTTGGACGTTCAGTTCTTGTTTGACAATCATTTGTGTCGTCATTTTGTAAAAATAGAAAAAATTGAATATCGTGCTATAATTAAATTCTTGCAATTGAAAGGCAATACGTCTACGCAAATTAAAGCCGAGTTGGACACTATTTATGGGGACTCTGCCCTATCATTTGCCACCGTGAAAAGATGGGTAGGTGAATTTAAACGTGGTGGTACCAGCTTAGCTGATGATGAGCGTTCGGGACGGCCAACAACTGCGACCACCACTGATAATATCGAAGAAATTCATCAAATGATAATGGACAACCGTCGAATTAAGATTAGGGAGATAGCAGAGGCTGTTGACATATCAAAAGAACGTGTTTGTCATATATTGACTGAAGAATTAGGCATG
>NW_017297725.1:322841-348712 GCF_001594075.2 Trachymyrmex cornetzi | reverse complement strand
GCTCCGAAGAAAGCGAAGACGGTTTTATCGGCGGGAAAGGTGATGGCGACTGTTTTTTGGGATAGTCATGGAATTTTGTTGATCGACTATCTTAAAAAAGGTAAAACGATAACAGGGACGTACTACGCATCATTGCTTGACAAGCTGAAGGCAGAAATTGAGAAAAAACGACCACATTTGAAAAAGAAGAAAGTGCTGTTCCATCAAGATAACACACCGTCTCACACTTCGGCGGTCGCTATGGCAAAAATTCACGAATTGCGGTTCGAATTAATTGACCATCCACCGTATTCACAAGATCTGGCCCCCAGCGACTTTTTACTGTTTCCTAGGCTCAAAGTTTGGCTCGGATGACAGAAATTTTCATCGAACGAGGAGGTCATTGCATCCGTAGACGCCTATTTTGCAAAGCAAGATGCTCACTATTATTTGAATGGATTAAAGGGGTGGGAGCATCGCTGGAAAAAATGTATCGACTTAAAAGGAGACTATGTGAAAAAATAAAATTGAATTTGACCGAAAAATTACTTGTTTCTATGTTAGGCTCAAAACTTTTCAGACGACCCTCGTATATCTATACAGCTCTTTTAAGGGGGTCGCCTCATGTAAACCGCTAAAAAGGTCATTTTTAGGAATTTTTTTTTAAGGTATGCAATGGATCGTTCTAAAAATTTTTGGTGTTTTACTACATATATTAAAGAGTACAACACAACAATTTTTTCATTTCAATATAGTTCATTTTGTAACTTTTCTAAATAAATGTTGACGCAACCTCGTCGCCGGAATCGTAAATCGGCAGGAAATCTAACGCCTTTTGTATTTGTCTAAAACAAAAAAACAAAATGGTTTCTTATTTTGTATGACAGTACCTTGTCGATAAACCTAAAAAATAAGTTAAAAGTTGAAAATTGATAAAATGGTGGCACTTTAAAGACATAAGTACGATTTTGACCCCAAAAATTTCAATTTATTTATGCAATAACAATTGTTTTAATTAGTTATTTTACTAAATTTATAGGTTCATCGACAAATTATGACATTAAACAATATGTGTGCACAGAGACAACTCGATCGATCGAATAGTTTTTGAGTTATCTTTCGTCAGTTTTAAAAAAACTAGTTTCGAGAGAAAAACGCGTTTAAAGTAACTTTGGGAATATATTTTCTACATTTACTATTATCGATTAAAGCAAAAAAAATTTTTTCGATTTTTTAAACCGGTTACATGAGGCAACCCCCTTAATATCCGCGGAAGCTTATGTAATAATAAAGCTGATAATAAATACCATCAACTATAAAAGTAGCATAATATAACATCAATGAGTTATAATTTTACACTCAGTAATATAATTATTACGTAACACACGTGTTATATTACATTCATATTATTATATTATAAATTAAATTAAATTAAATTGAATTAAATATGTTTATTCAAGTATATCCCCAATAATAAGATTTTTTTATTCGGACCGACAAGAATTAAACACTAAGTATAAGCGTATTCAGGCCTATGACGGCCAAAGCTAGATCTTTTTTGCCTAAATAATTCCCAGTGAATTATCTATATCCTATATATGTATAGCGTCCTAAGCTATTAGACCACCGAGGCCTTAGTAATATTTTTCGCAATAATCAGTATATGTAAGAACAATAACGCTTTTTTGCAAGCAGCGTGTATAATCAATAATAAGATTTTTTTTATTCAGACCGACAAGAATTAAACACTAAGTATAAGCGTATTCAGACCTATGATGGTCAAGGCTAGATCTTTTTTGCCTAAATGATTCCCAGTGAATTATCTATATCCTATATATGTACGTGCATATATTTTTGTAGTTATTCAAACTGCGCGCCGTTGTTCTTACATATATTGATTATTGCGAAGAATATTACTAAGGCCTCACTGGGAATTAATAATTCACTGGGAATTTAGGCAAAAAAGATCTAGCTTTGACCGTCATAGACCTGAATACTCTTATACTTAGTGTTTATTCAAATATATATTCCCAACAAACGAAAATGGATTGAAATGGATTGGAAATTTTCAATCCATCCGAATCCGTATTTTAAATCCATAAAAATGGATTGGATCACATATAAAAAATTTTTATACATGTAAATGTTTAAATAAATTAAAATAGTAATTACATGAAATTCTATAGTTATTATTTTAAAACTGTTACATACAAAAAATTACGCTAGCTATATAATAAAGAAAACGTATTAATATAAAATATACATAAAAGCGATTAATTTATTAATTAAAAATAAGGAATTTACGTATGTAACATTTATTGCACATATTTACGCAGTTCTTTTTATGTCCCTTTTAAGTATTAAAAGAAGTAGAATTCATGATATATTTTTACGGTACAACTTTTTTTACTCAATTGAATTAAAACGAAAAATTTCTTATTTATAATTATGAATAAAATAGCATTCATGATGCATCTTTAAATGAAACAATGGATTTTCTCACAATTTTGAATTGAATAACATTCACACACACATGGCCCATTTTCTTAAAATGGACTATTAAAAGAAACTTTTTTTTATTCAACTATATATAGAATAATAGATAGGATAGAAAAACTGCATTACTTATTTAGAATTTTAAATTAAGCAGTTTTTACAATGCATGGAAATAGCCGATTATTATTATTTTTAGATTCAACTGAATTGAAAAACTGCATTTCCTATTCAGAATTTTAAATTAAGCATTATTCACGATGCGTACAAAATAATATAATATTATTTTTAGATTGAAAAGCATAAAAATATATTCCATGCCATTCTATAAGTGAATAAAAATGCATTCAAAATTGAGAAGGAATAGACATTTGTTTTATGCAATTCCTATAAATGAATAAAAATGCATTCAGGATTGAAAAGAATTCATTTTAACATTCGTGAATCCGTATTTCTGAAAATCTGAATCGATTTTAATCCATTTCAATCCATTCTCGTTTGCTGGGTTTCCAGCAAGAAATGACTCATTAAATCGATGTCGATTCGACATCGAATTGACGGTCATTTCTCACTAGGTTGTAAGTGTGAAATTATATCATTGATGTCACTTTTAGTTGGTGTTTACTATGGATACATAAGTTGGTATTTATAGTCAGTCCTCTAATATTTAAACTTTTATATTTTAAGACTTAATGAATTTAAGACTTTACTTCACTGTCTTATAAATACAGTTTCAAGATATCATAAACCAATCAGAAAATAGTGTTATTTTTTTAAGATATTACTTAAAACGATCTTGAAATATATAAGAACAGACTACGAATTTCGGTTATAACGTATACGAGGAAATTGATCGTATATCTTGAAACGAGGTGAAAATTACAAAAGTGAATGAATATTTACCAAAATATTAATAATTTCATATTATCTAGTCAACACACCTGGTGAATTTGTTCATTTTTATAATTTTCATCTCATTTCAAGATACACAATCGACCTCCCGATATTCCAGTTACGGTAAAAAAAAATCGAATCTCCCGCCAACAGCGTGAAAGCAAATTGTTACTGCAAGATGGCAGCACGAGAATCCTTCATTGAATTCTGAACTCGTACGTCATCAGTCACGCAAAGCAGCAAGCGTTGCGAAGACGTAAAAATTGAAGTAGTGTTGTGTGATTTTCTCCAGTCGACTTCTCGCACGTGTTGGTGACGTTCGTGTTCGAGTTACAGAGCAGAAACAGAAAGAGAAAAAGGAGCATGCGTCACGTCCTGTCAGTTTTCTGACGGAACATCTGGATCATCACAGGTAATAATTGCCAATTTCCGTTCTCATTCCCATATTTCCAACCTCGATTTCGCGACTGATCGCTTAGAGCGAGTTGCATCACGCTCGGCAAAGAAGTCGACTCCTGTTGACTCTTGTGACGTTTTGGATAAAGAGGGGTTACGTGACACCAATCTCGAGATGATGATCGACTGACCTATCCTATGGCTTCACGACGGTTCGTCATGCGAACCACGTGATCGTTTTGATCCGCGCCGTACGTACAGTGGCTGTGAATTGTTTACCACGCGCTCGCGTGTCGCCATGGCGACGTCATGCTATCAATCCGTGAGCACGTGGTGCGACACTCCTGGCGCATGTCAGTCGATTTCGCGGGCGCAAAACACAGTTTGGAGATCAACTCCGCTGATATTGATCGCGCAATATTCTGCTTGAGCTACGGGCAGTGATGCACAATTTAAAACGACCGCCAATTGAATTAATTGCCAATTAAATGCCAATTAAGTAATTACTCCCAAGTAAATTAGTTGACGTTATTTGTCATCATTTTATTGTTATTTTAAATATCATTTTGACGTCAAAATGACGATGTATAACGTCAGCATGTTTGCTGGGGAGTAATTATTTAATTATCTTAAAGTCCTCCTGCGCTTAACGATTAACTTAATTTTGAAATATAATTTCAAAATAACTTAATCGATAACTATAAGATAATATACTATTTTTTAAATAGTATTTTTAATTTTTTGTTTTTCGATATATGAAAAAAAATTAAGGTTAAGGATGACGAATTATATAGTTAGAAATTTTGCCGATTTTAACAGCAGATTAATTAAGTTAATTAAAGTTGTTGGACGAAATTGCCTTTGTGTCCATTTCTACCAATGTAAATTAACTTTAATCTCAGTTTAATTTACTTTTTATTTTTTTCTAATTCTAAGAATTAGAGGAAGAGATAAAGAAGTGCATAAACCGAGATTAAAATTAATCTACATTGGAAGAAATAGATATTAGTTTAATTAATTCATATATTGGCAGAAGCGAGTCGTGAAATTATTGGTCTATTTTCTGTTCCTGCACTAGACTGTTCTAGAACTCTCTTTCTCACTTTAAACAAATATCAAACGTATATCTATCTCACTTTAAGTTCTAAAAGTGTATACTAGTTCAGCCACAAAAAACAGACCTTATAATTACGATATATTTACAGTCCTATATTCACACGTCTATGTTTTTTAATCAATATCAGATGCTAATACTTTTATATTAATACAGTAATTGTGTTATTATACTATTTAACCCTACTCAGTATTCGCGAATCCTGGAAGATTTTCTTTAACTATGTTGTGAAAAATTTATAACATTTGTTTATAACAAATGTTTTTTACAATCATACATAATTTTAAGTTACATAATCTTATCCCTTGAATTCTAATCCTTAAAATGAAAAAAATTATTCAATATTACGTTACCTTTAAGCAAAAATACATTAATTTAAAGTACACTGGATCCCCGAATAGAATCAGTTAAGGAATTAAATTTCGGAGCCAATATCGATTAAGATTAATAATATTAAATAGTAAATGGTAATAATAATGAAGGAAAGGTTTTCTCCAAATTGTTCAAAATCTCAAATAATAGGGAGGGCTAACAACACATACACACACACACACACATCTCGCAGCTTGTTCGAAGAAATAATTCTCAAACGTTGTTGCACGAGGTCTTCGCGCTGTAGACCCGCTTGGTTTGTTCGATTCCTCTGTTTGTTTTCCTCGGCGGCGGTTGTTGTTGTTGCTGCTGTTGCTTTTTCTTCTTCTGCTTCTTCTTCACAACTTTCGGCTTACCCGAATCTGACGAGGCATCGTCCGACGTCGTGCTCTCGCACAAGGCGTCGCGACGGCACGCTCGCGTTCTCGTCGTCTTCGTGACGCTCGTCTTCGCCCCGACGCCGACGCAAGTGGACGCCACCGCACCGACACCGCGGAATTTCCGGCGCGATTCGAGTTTTCGTTGCGGTCGCTGTGGCTGTTTGGACACCGTCGACGTGGCCAACAACTTCAACGAATCCGCTTCAATCGTCAAGAGAGAAGAGGTTCTCGCATCCTTGCCCCGAGAGTTTAGGTCCATCGCCCGTTGCCAGTCAAGCTTCGCATTCTTCCTCTTGGACGGTTTCTGCCCGTCTGTTCGCGCGGATGCCTTCAATTGAGACGCATTCCGCCGCAATTTCTTCCGTGTCTTCCTCGCGTCGTCCTTGTCCGTGTCGTAGACGAGCGGCTTCTTGGACTGCGGCCTGAAAAGACGATGCGCCAAAAGCGTAAATTTATTATGCTTACACATAGAAAAATGTGTTCTGATTAAACCAACAAAAAGATCCAACTAGAATAGCGTTTTGGTGAAGCTAAACAGACTTTCTAGTTATGATAATTCTGTTTAGCCTTACTGAAATGCCGTTCTACGTTGGGTTTTTCTGTTGGTTTAACTAGAACATTTTTCAATGTCTCTTCGCGGAGAATTTTGAAGCACATTGAATTACGAAATCGAGGCACGCGATGTAATAAACAAAAGAATTCTGGCATACATCTAATTGTAACGAAACATGCAACGAGCATATTCTATAGATGCTGTGTGCGCGATAAGTCGAGTAGTATAATATTTACTCACTTTAACGTGACCTCGCCGTCCGTGGGATAGTGCATCAGAGCGTGTCTGGAGACACCCCAGCTCAACGGCGTCTTAACAAATGCGTCGACGAGACGTTCCGCTTCGTTGTTTTCGTCAGCGGCGGTGCTGCTCGACACGCCAGTCCAGATCTGCCGTCTCAATGATGTGAGCTTGATTCTCACCTCTTGGCTAGTCGGCGACACCCGCGATGGATTTCTCAGCATTCTGGCAAACACAATTCGTGATTTTATGAAGAAACGCATTCTTTATAATGAACATTGTCGCTCCAATTAACTGTAACGGTCACGAAGTAACAATCGAAAAACTGGTAAAACTAAATAGCTATTTGTAATAAATCTACAAAATAAAATAAACATTGCTCTCCAAAGGAAATCCGTTTAAAAATAAAAACATTTTGACAATCTTCCGAATATTATCTGTATATCTACATAAAAAAAAAAAATTTTGCTAAAGTATCTAAAAATTTAATTAGATACAAATCTGTAAATAATGTTTTGTTGTACTATCAAAATAATTATGTAGGATGCTCAAATTGATTGTTAGAATGTTAAAACGTTTTGCAACATTGTCATCAAAGCTGAAGCATTCAACATAATTATTTTTATGATTAAATGTGTGGGCAGCTGTTGATGAATTCTTCTTATATTTTTAGTAAAGAAACAGTCTGTACCGAAGACATCGCGGATGTTGCCGAGTCTTCCGGTGATCTTTCCGTGGTAGTAACTCTCCAAAGGATACACTGCGAGGTCTCACAATTTCCGGTAAGATCAACGTCTTCTCCTGTCGCTCGTCTTTCTCGGTTGTCTCCCGCTCGGAGAGTTCGATTATCTCTTCTCGATGTTCTTGCGTACTTTTCCATTCATCTGTGTAAGACACGCATGCACAACATTAACATAAATCGATATAATTATTTATTTCGATTTCGTTATTAACGTACCATCATATTCTCTTCCCTCGCTTCTAACAAAACTTTCATCAGCCGAGTCGGTCAGATCACACAGATCGCTACCTGGATCTGTGGTCGGCAAATCCATCACCGCTCGTCGTGCCTATTGACAATATAACGACGATTTTTATTACGTACAATTTAACTTTGTCACTTTTTAGTTGCTCGCAAAAAAAAGGAATATAAAGAAAAAACAAATTTTAAAAGAATATAATTTTTTATTTCTCTACAATCAGTTATTACATTAAAGTTGTACTTTTTAAATTAATATTATACAAAATTTTAATGATTTAAAACATTCAAACTTATATTTTTGGAAAACTTAATTTTTTTAAATTATGTTGTTATAGCAAATGAGCGATATATACCAGATTTTTTCTGCGCTCCAAATAAATTCTTCCCGCGATGTCCCTTCGTGCTCTTCTTCTGTAAAGACCGACGCTTCTCGGTGGGACGAAGGTTGGCGACGGTGGTGGCACACAAAGATACCGACGGCGACTCGCTAAGAACTCTCCGCCCTCGCTGGACCACGTAGCATCCGTGTACTCAGTCCTACCTTCTTCCGACGAGAAACTCTCCTGTGAGATATCTCCTTCGTCGCTAGAAAAATTTTTTTAATTGTATAAATTACTTGAGGATAATATAAGATAAATAAAATATGAATTATCAGGAAGGATATACCTTGAATAGTCGGTCAAATCGATATTGGTAGGCTCTTCAGCATTGGATCCTTCCTTCGCTAATCTGGCTATAATCTTATTTCGGAGTCTTTCCTGTCGAGTCATGTTTGCGAGTCCATCATCGTTTATCCTGATTCATTAGAATTACATAAATTAGAAATTTTTAAATGATACAACTTTCAAGTGCTTCTAAATTCACAGCAGAATGATAAGCTTTATTTATTGAATTAATTTGATATTACTTACATGAGAGAGGAGAGAGAAGAGAGAAGAAGAAAGAGATATAAGCCCATCCGAGAAAGTGCATGCATAAACATCGAATAGATGTCGATTTGATTTTTAAATTTAATTTTGCGTTTAATTGTTGTTTGTACAAGGATAAATTAAGCGACAAGTTGTTATTTGATTGCCATCGGTTCTTTTTCCAAACATTGAATAGATGTCGATTTGATTTTTAAATTTTATTTTGCGTTTAATTTTGTTGTTTGTACAAGGATAAATTAAGCGACAAGTTGTTATTTGATTGCCATCGTTTCTTTTTCCAAACAAATGCAGAAAATGTGATCGAAGTATTAATCGGACAATATTACCTTCATGGGATCTTGATCGGAAAAGTCAAGCAGGGTCTCGCAGAATGCCTTGCCGATCTGTTCGTAATCTTGAATAGAAAAATGCGTTCCGCATCTTGAGCCGATTTTAGAACCGCCCATAGAAGCCTCCATGGTATAACTGTTTTGCACACCCATCGACCATACAACCACTCTGCCAGTACCTTCTTTCACCTTCTCAACGTGGAATTTGCAATTCTCGAAGGAAAACTGAAATCATAAAACGAAATTGCTAGTGTCACAACAATTAACGTCAAGACACCTGTCTACTCATCACGGATCTTCAGACTAATGACACTAGCAAGAAAAGACATAATAAAACTTCTTGAAAATATATTAAAATTTGCATTTGATAGAGACTTGTAAAATATACCGAAAAATCTCCTTTTATTTCAAAACATAATAAAATTATCATAAATCTCTCAATTCAGTTTGTTTCATTTTTTGATTAGGCATAATTCAATTTCAAAGATATAGTTATTTATTAATTATCGGAACCTAAAGAGAATTTTCGATATTTTATACATATCTAAAAAATGTTGGCAAAAATTTTTTATTTTTCTTGTCTCTGATGTCATGTACGGTGAACAGGAGTCTTAAAAAATTGTTGTGATACGAAAAATTCCCTAAATTTTCAAAAGCTATCAATTTCACTTTAATTGATCGACGAATTAAAATTATAAAGAATTTAATTGTGCGATTTCCGGTAGTACCTCCCCCTCCCCCCCCTCTCCCGTATGTGTGCATTTACATTACCTTATCAGCTGCGTTTTTATGAAGCATCAGCGGAAACACCTGTTCCGACAGCTTTCCGTTGCATCCTGTTCTCTTGTTTTCGCAACCGTAGGCGAATATATTGTGTTTCCTCGAGTGAGCGTGGAGATCACAGTATATCGCCACCCCGCATTCCTCGAGGAGCCTCCGGATCATTAGCTTCGTATGCCAGACAGACGGGTAACTCTCTCTCATCACTGTCCTGTACTGTCGATTTAGATCCTTCCCGGACAAGGAGCACCGATTGTTACCCACTATGACGCCGTCTGGGTTCAGCATCGGCACCAACTTGAAGACGAATCTCTCTCTAAGCTCCTGCGATAATCACGCGATGTTAGGTCAATCGTTAAGCCTCATATAGTTGAATTTTCTCAATCACATCAAGCAAATTTCAATAATGATATTTTAATGACCTCTTTAAATCGCGTTATCGATATTTTTATTGTGGATCTGGAGCGATACACAGAAAGAACAATCTTGCTGAAGAGTGTAAAATTTTAATTAGATACAGATCTGATAAAATAATTTTGTTTGTATCATTAAAATAATTACCTATGTAGAACGCTCAAACTAGTTGCCAGAATGTTAAAACTTTTTGCAGCATTGTCAGTAACATTTAGAAGCGTTCTACATAATTATGATGATCCCAAATTATTTTCAAATCTGTATCTATTAGGTGTTAAACTTAATTCCTGCCGTTTTTCGTCTTCAAAATTGATTTGTTTCGAAGGGAAATACCTTAATCAAAGTATTATTAATTAGAAATAAAGAAAAAAATGGAGGAAATTACTTTGATTAAGGTATTCATTCATCTTCCCTTCGAAACAAATCAATTTTGGAGACGAAAAACGATAGGAATTAAGTTTAACACCTGATATATAGTTAAATTGCTAAATATTTCAGCAAGACCATTCTTTCCATCTAAATCTGCGAAATCGCGTCTTACTCTAGCCCGGTTCGTGTCGCCGGTGAGGAAGTCGATGATACCCTTCATCGTCCAGCTCGACGGTGTCTCACCGGGATGCACCCGAGCCGTGATAACGACACCCCGCTTTCTACGCACGTCTTCGTCGGGGGTCGGTGCGGTGATCGTCAAATAATACACGCCGTTTCCGGCCAGACTGCGGCACAGCAGGCGCAGTTTGGCGAACCTCGTCTTTGTGGGGTCAGCCACGATCTTACCGAGATATTCCTGGGACAGGTTTATATGGGCAATTAGAGAGGTAGATCCCGAGGAGGTAGATCTCGAGATTTAATCTACTAGCGGAACGCAATAAATACAATCGCCGAGACTGGGAATCGTTTGCGATGGTAATCGTGATAAGAGGGAACAGAACGTGAAGTAAATACCGCTTCGTCCCGCGAGCGATACGCGTTTGTGGGAACATTCCACGTAATAATTACTGAAAGTATTTTTAATTCGGTCACGCTGCTTTCCTGCTTCAGCGACAGGAAAACAAGAATCAACGGAAATAAAGTGAGATACCAGCGTTACTTTCACAATTACTTAATTTAGTTAGTAGTGCAGTTGCTTCAACTATTATATTTTTGTAGGGTTACGAGTGAACAGTGATTTTTTTAATACCGCATAAAAACATGATTAAAGTATCTAAAATTTAGTTGGATACAAATCTGAAAATAATTTTGTTAGACCATCAAAATAATGATGTAGGATGTTCAAACTGATTACAAAAATATCCAAACTTTTTGCAGTATTGCAAAAATCATCACGTTTGAATTTCCTAAATAATTGTTGTATTTTGATGACTCAACAAATTATTTTCAGATCTGTATCTAGCTAAATTTTTTAATTCTTCATCAAAGTCGTTCTCTATTCGTGACTGTTTTACCTGTAGATCGGTGTAGGTATACGGATAGCAGTGCGCCAAGTAAACGATGTCACGATCGTGAGGAAATGAGATGTTAAACGTCAGCGTGTGTTTCTCCTTCTCGTCATCGCTTCTGCAATCATTTCGTGTTATTTTTTTATATCTATTTCGCGTTATATGGCATTATAATTCTCTTACGATGAGTCGTTATTTCGGTAATACGTGATGTTGTCGCCGCATCTTCTCCATCCTACGGATCGAGTTCGAGCGTCTTCAGTGGAGTATAAAAGAGGCTTGAGGCCTTCGTTATAAAGGCTCTCTTCTTTGCACATATTTACGATTGAGAACCTGCCATTTTAACAATATACTTTTCAGATTGATTTCTATGGTTTGGATTAAAAAAATAGATACATAATTAATAAAACGCAATCTTGATTACACAAATGAGACGTTAAAATACACAATCTTGATTACGTTTTATATATATATTTTTTTTAAGTTTTAATTTCAATTTAATTTAAAAAATCTGAAACATACAAAACAACTAATAAAAATAGCTTCTTATATTACAATTATGTATTTTTAAATTTAATTGATAAGAGTTGATACATTTTTTTATTTAAATTAATTTTTTAATTTCCCGAAAAATGCATAGTTGATTGTTTTCACTGTCTTTTTTTTATACCTGTATGTGATTCTGCTTCTTGTATTTGATACCTTGAAGTAGTACCACTGTGTATGCCTCTGCGTGTAAAGATCCCTTCTTAGATAGAGCTGATAATACGTGTCGGTTATTTTTACTACTTTGCCGAGGTTTCCGGACTCAAATCGCGATTCAAACTGTAAGTCCGTATTGTCATCTTTCGGCCGGGACGCTTCGGCGATGAAGAAGATGTCGTTCCCATTGGCACACGCGGTTGACTCCCCGGGGAAATCCGTGTGGAACGGTAACACTGTGCTACCGCCTACACAAGATCGGCTAAACTGCAGAAATAATAAGCCCCCATCTTCTAAATTCTCAAACAGAAAATGTTTCTCAGTCGGTTTCGTGTTTTAACGTCCTCAAACAAACTCGAATCGATTATCGTTTATCACTAGAACCATCGCCACCGATGATATCCGCAAGAATTGCCAAAGATGCCAATTCGTTAATTTCCTATCCTTGTTTTCAGTTAGTGAAAAGTTATTTCGAAGTTATTTATATCATTAAAATTATTTTTATTATATTCACGTTTTTAATATTTTGTACAACATATTTAATACAAAGAAAAAAATTGAAATGATTAGCGGACTCAAAATGGCACCATCAGCGGTTCTAGTATTATAAATGTAAGAAAAAATATAGATTATATATCGCGACTTACGTAATTAGTAACGTTAGTTGGGCAGTAACGAAATATCACCGTTCCAAGCTCGTCACCGATTGGTTTGGGTCTCGGTTCCTTTCCGGTTGACACGTAGAAGGCTTCCGGTGTGGCAGGGTTGTACTCTATGTGACGAACTCTTTCTGGGATCACCTGAGAAGTCATTATCTCGATTAATTTTATATAATTATATAATTACTGTATCAACTAGCTTAACATAATAACGGAGTGTGAAATAAATTAATGACATCGCATACCTCCATAAGAAACTCCAAAGCATTTCTTATCAAAATTGTAATTCGTGTAAAAGCAATTAACATTATATACGGTGAATTAGCGATACGCGGCATTTTGTCTTCAGAGAAAGACTGCTCATCGAAATAAAACTATGGAAAAAGTGAAATGAAAAACGGTGCAGGTGCATCATTTTTCACCTGGCACTCGGTCGGCCACCTGGCCGCTTCCTGGATGCTTCCGTCGATGATGCAACGTGCATCGAGTACTGCTCGAAGGGCCTCCTTCGAGTACCGATACCTAGATAGACCCAAAGGTATCGCGAACAGTGCCGATTCCGCGTCTCGTCTTAGAGCTGAGCTCTCGTAACGTTCCAATTGAGACACTTGCAAATCTTGCGGCGTTAGATCAGAGAGCATGCCACCTACGTCATTAAAACAAATCCATTCTTATAATTATTTTTAAAATAAAGTTATATATTTATAATTTTGGAAATATAATTTATTTTTTATTTCACTTTTTATTTATTCATTAATGAGAAAAATAAGTTCACGATCTGATTTTTGTTCGTTAAATTAATCAAAACGATACTTGCGAGAAAATTCGAGATTTTCTATTGGAATATCCTAAGTAGCTTCTCGGTTATCGTGATTATGTATGTAAAATATTAATGAGAAACACAAGGCAGTTTTTCTTGTAAACGAGCAAAAATAGGGAACGGTTATACCGAACTATGGATTAAATTATTCGCGTGATAATGCGCGTCATAATGAGAAGTTCGGTGAATTGGCGTTAGGTTTCGAGAGAATTATACACGATCTTATGTTGCATACAGTAGAGGATCGATGATCGGGTACAATGTCCGTAGGTTCGCGACCTCGCCGCCTGCACTTCGATCATATGTTCTTATGAACGTATCATATTCTCTCCACTATTTCAAAATCAATTTGATAATATGATATTGCATTTCTTCGGCATAAAAAGTGCATTTCAAGTGCAGGAACTACTACATAGTTCAAGAGCGTAAAGGCGAAATGTGTATCACAGAAAGAACGATTAAAGTATTTAAAAATTTAGTTAGACACAGATCTGAAAATAATTTTGATAGATTATCAAAGTAATTACGTAAGATGTAATTACTTCAAATTGGTTGCTAGAATATCAATACTTTTTGCAGCGTTGCTCATAATGCTTGAGAGTCCTATATAATTATCTTAATGATTCGAGAAAATTATTTTCAGATTTGTATCTTGCTAAACTTTTAGATATCTCAGCAAAATTTCTTCCCATATATATACATATAAAATACACACAAATTATTATTCAACATAAAGTCTATTTGTTTATTACAATTCACTTACAAGAAAAGTGTTTGTAGCTATAATTCGATCAGGAGCTCAATTTTTATTACAGTTATTATTGTAATGTTAGTAATAATAAATATATTTATAGTTCTGTATGTAAAAAAGTATATAGTTGGCATCGAAAGCGACTATAATCTATAACGTATATCTTCAGTGTATTGTAGAGAATTAATTTGTTTCGAATAAATAGCGGTTCGAGTTTGCTGTTGATTCTATATCATCCACCAATTATCCTCGTTAGGGGAATTCACCTGGAATGGGTTGAACCGGAAACAGCACGGCCTGGAGTTCTCTCACTCTGCTGCTCGATAGCGCCTTCATCTTTCGTTATCTCTCATCGGTCTCGTTCTCGTCCTGCTCGTCGCGATCGTCAGCATCGACGGCGAGCATCGGCGATGATCTACCACCCTTAGCATTCTCGTGCCAGTCCGTGTATTCCTCCCTCGTCGGCACTTCCTCGCCGAGGAGATACTTGACAATCGGGTTTTTCATTCCCACGTTCACGTTTTCGTGATCCACATGTCAAGAATCCGCACCACTTTTCGCGAGGGCACGTCGAATGATTTTATATTTCCGACACTTTAAATAATCTCAGATTATACCTTTCTCTCACAATTGTGACTTATTAGAATAACACTTGAAATGTTATTATCGAAACAGTAAATGCGAATCTATGCAACGCTGAGCTTTATTTGTTCAACGCTCTTGTCAGTGCATTTCGAAAAGGGCGTGCCCATTTTTCCGAGGGAAATGTAGATATATTTAATTACTGTATCAAAGCTTTATAATAAACAAATTATAAAATACGGTTTTAAAAATGGCAATGATTGCAGTTGAAATTTGTTAGAAAACAGATCTTGTGTAAAATGCGATTACTTTGGAATAATTATAGCTTTAAGAATAAAATGTCACGGTATTTCTTTTTTAATTTTTTCTTTATACCTCAATTGTCACAGATCGATCGAAGATCGATTGTACAAATAATATAAATAATCGGATAAATCTTGAGAATGTCGAGAACGAGTATAGAGGTTCACCGAGGTGAGAGTGCTGACGAGAGGGTGCAAGTTGTACTAGGAGCTCCGCGAAACTTGGAGGTAGATTCCTAGCGAACGCTGATAGAAACCTGGCTCGTTGTTGAAGACATTCAGTGGAACATTCCTTAGATGATTGCCTGACAACCGTCGCGAATCGTGGGCGGAGCTACCCTCGGAACGATCGTTCGTTAACCGCTCCTCGTTCGAGAAGGCCGCCGGCGCGGCTCATCGACATAATATCTCGCCGGTAACTCGACTCGTTCTATTGACGTTTCCAAAGTAAGCGACGCTCATGTAAGCTCGTCGATCGGAAACCGGTGACGAGTTCCGTTTAAAGCGCGATCATGGACACAATCGAGCGAAACGATCAAGAATAAATTAATCCGAGCAATAGGGAAGAGAAGCGCAGCATTGTTGATCCAAGTTTCCTTTTGTGGGTGATACTTTTGGTTAATTTTAATATGTTGACTTCACTATCATGAGTCGTCCGTGATCGACGCCTGACTTTTAATCAGCAATGCATGGTGGTTGCATGAAAAGGAGAAGATTTACTGAAGCATCTAAAAAATCTAGCTGAATACAGATTGGAAAATAATTTTGTTGGATCTCATCAAAATAATTATGTAGAATACTTGAACTAGTTGCTAGAATACTAAAACTTTTTATCGACGCTTAAGTATTCTATCTATTTTGATGGTCTAACAAAATTATTATCAGATCTGTGTCTAACTAAATTTTTAGATATTTCAATAAAATCATGCTTTCTATGATTCGAGCTATCAAACATATTTTTTAAGTTGCTTGTAAAACATAAATGTAATATAAAAATTTTCAAATAAATAATTAGACAAAAATGTAAAATAAAAAGCATATTATTTAACATGATACCGTAAAGATAATAGTTATCTTATTTAATCATATTACATAATTAAGCTATATTTTATCATTATACATTATAATTAACTTTCTATCATGACATATACAGTAAGATATGTAAAACTCGCTGATTACATAATTTGTTTATGTCGTTGATGTGTCATTGGTATTCGATTTATGCAAAATAGGATATAAACTCTTTGTATGAAAAATATTTCTCAATAAGAATTTCATCAACGAAAGAACAATGAACGAATACTTGAAAACTATACTTTGGAAACCATTTCATTACTCTGTTATTAATTAGTAGGAATACTATTTACTAAGAATAGTAAAGTGCGATATTTGATCGTAAAATTTCCAATGTATATACGTTTATATCTTCCTTTTATTTGATGTTTCTTTTCCTTTTTATTCTTTCGTTTATCCAGACCATTACCTTTTCAACGTTTTCAATACATCCTACCATTTTAATAAGTCTGAGAGTAATTTTCCGAAGACAAATATGCGAAGAATGTGTGCGTGGTAGATAACGATCTGTAAGGGTTGCTACGTAAGGTGGTGCCTACCGTGCCGGGTTTTCCGAGTTATTGATCAATCAACGCGCGTCGGATAAAGGAGAACAGAACAGTTTATCATCTCGGGGAGGCGATCAATGGGATTCCAATTGATAATAAAATTGCTGGCGAGTTGCCGCCAGAAGTTCCATCAGACGTACACGCGACCGCCGACTTTTAACAGTCACGATAATGATGGTGCCATAAATTCAATTGCATACGAAACGATAGTAGTGTCGAGGCATCAATGCAATTCTCAGATTGAACTGTCTGTTGACTTTTCTCGCGCTCTAGTTCTTTGCACCCTTTGTTCTACCAATTCATTCTTTTTCTCACGATAATATTGCGAGTATCAGTGATTTTTAATGTTTTATATTTACATATTTTTAAAAGAGTTTCATAAATATTAATATAATATTTGTATTTTTTTTATTGGAGTATAATTTTTAAATCACTTCGATATTATCGCGTTTAATAATCTTTCTAAAAATATTGAAGAATCAAAACTATATTAATTGAGAAAACAATTTTGCACAACTGTAATTCTATAAAACTTGCGATACTAACTCTGATTGAAGTTGAAAGTAACGTATATTTATTTATTCCAGATAAGTGCATTCGATAATCTCATTTAAGAATAACGGTGAACATTTATTTAACATGGGACGTACAGTGACCGTCGCCGTGTGCACGTTAAACCAATGGGCGATGGATTTCGATGGAAATACCAGGAGAATTTTGCAGAGTATACAAGAGGCGAAGGATGCTGGTGCCACTTACAGGAGCGGTCCCGAGCTAGAAATTTGGTAATTAGAAGAAAAAACTGATCTTGTTATCCGTAAAAAGTAGTTATCAGCCGCCTGTTGGAAGAACATATTTTTTATAATGAGATTAGAATTTTTTTGATTGTCAAATAATTATGAAATTTATAATTTATGAAATTGTATAATTCTCTCTCTTTATTACTTTTATTATTTATTATGTTTTTTTGTTGCAATTATATCTTCACAAAATGTCTATTTAACAGTGGTTACAGCTGCGAGGACCATTTCTACGAATCAGACACATTACTCCATAGCTGGGAAGTTTTAGCGACCCTTCTAAAATCCAGTGTTTGCGAAGATATATTGATAGACGTGGGTATGCCGGTGATGCACAAAAACGTGACATATAACTGCAGAGTAGCCTTTCTGAATCGGCGGATTTTACTGATCAGGCCGAAAATACGGCTCTGCGAGGATGGCAACTACAGAGAAACCAGATGGTTCTCTCCTTGGACCAAAGTAATGAAATATAAGGGTAACACCGTGATCGATCATAGTGCGTGTCGCAAGATTCACGATAATCCGTGGTTTCTTGTTATGTTAGGAACGTACGGTCGAGGATTATTTTCTGCCGCGAATGATCTCGCAACTCACCGGTCAGACCATAGTGCCGTTTGGTGACGCGGTCATCGCGACGAGGGATACCTGCGTAGGTTTCGAAATATGTGAGGAACTTTGGCATCCAGCCAGTAATCATATTCCGATGTCATTAGACGGCGTGGAAATTATCGCGAATGGTAATGCTATTGTTACGAAATGTATTTGATATTACAATTGACTGAATAGGCCGGTATATTCATAGTCCGTTCTTATTACAAGACGTTTTAAATGATGTATTAAAAATAATTAATAGTTTTGTGATTAATTATAACGCCTTAAAACTATACTTAAGACAATCTTATATGAGAAATAAATATTAAGATGTAAATATAAGAACTAAATATAAATGCCGGTCTAGACCTCTTCTCTCTTTTTCCGTTCTTTTGCTTTCTACTCTTTTTTTATTCCTCTAATGAAGATTAAAATTACATTTTTTGTAAATTAAGGATATTGTAAATTTAGGATAAGAGATTAAAGGATTAGATCAAATGTTCACTTTGAAAACTGCTTCCTTATTTTTTTCTTCATTCCTTTTTTTCTGAAAGGAAGCGGTTCATATTTTGAGCTACGCAAAGCTTACATCACCGTGGATCTCGTTAAGTCAGCTACTTTCAAGGCTGGCGGCTGCTACATGTTCAGTAATTTGCGCGGATGCGACGGTGGTAGACTATATTTCAATGGTGGCTCCAGCATCACGCTCAATGGCAACATATTAAATCGCGGACGGCAATTCGCTCTTGAGGACGTGGAAGTGACCATCGCTACATTCGATCTCGAGGATATAAGGTAAAGGTGATTGATCTGGATTCTGATTATAAGTAATGCTGTCAGTGCTTAAATATTTTATATAGAAAGAACGATTTTACTGAAGTATCTAAAAATTTATTTAGATACAGATATGAAAATAATTTTATTGGACCATCTGAATAATTATATAGGATGCTCAATCGTGATGATAATGCTGCAAAAAGTTCGGCATTCTAGCAACCAGTTTAAGCGTCCTGCATTCAAAAAATAATAATTATTCTAATTCAATAAAATTATATATATTCAAATCTATATCTAGATAAATTTTGAATTACTTCAACAGAACCGTTCTTTCCGTGTAAACCAAATATTATTGCTTGGAACTGAAATATTAAAGAACTTGATTTATCTCGAGATATAGGGAATTTAGACGTCTCACACCTATCCGCAAAATATTATAAAATAAAAAATAACGTAACACATTCTTCTACTATTCTCTTCAGGAATTACCGAAACAGCATCAGATCGCGATCGCACGCGGCTGCTACGTCGCCTAGTTATCCGCGCGTGAAAATCGACTTCGCGCTCACGCCAGAAAATCTCATCTCAAATCCACCAGATCGACCGTTTGACGGAGCCCAGGATGTATATGGCGATAATGAGCATTCGAGTTTCATGTATCATACTCCGGAAGAAGAGATCGCGATGGCACCCGCGTGCTGGCTGTGGGATTATCTGAGGTGCGCGGACATGGTCAAGATACTTATTTCTTATTATCATCATAAAGTTGCTTGAATTATGTTTATAGAAAACTATTGGTAAAGTAGTTTTTAGGTATGAGATGATTTCTGACATTAATTTAAGATGAAAATTTCTTGACCATATGTCCAAAACTGTTTCTCAAAAACATCGCTTATTCTTAATATTGAATAAAAAAATATGATCCCAAAAGATGAGTCTTCATATCCTTGAAACATACACAAAGTTTCATTAAAATAATTCGAATGGTTTTATTGAAAAAATGATATTTTTCTTTTTCAATTGTAACATATGATTATAAGTCTTCGTCTTGAATTAATGTGAGGACCCTTCGTGCCTGTTATATTATTTAAATTTTAATTATATTATTACATGTTTATACGTTTTAGACGATCTTGCCAAGGTGGATTTTTCTTACCACTGAGCGGTGGCGTCGACTCCGCGTCTTCAGCATGTGTCGTATACTCGATGTGCGAAATGATCGTCGAATCAGTTGGTAGAGGAGGTAAAACTCAGCTACGCTTCCTTCCCTCAAACTACGAGAATCTCTTTCAAATTACGAAAATTCTATTTCGTATATTTAGATACACAAGTCTTGGCAGATATCAGAAAGATCGTCGGCGACTGTGAATACGTACCGGTAGACCCGAAGCAATTGTGCAACACTATCCTCGTCACGTGCTATATGGGAACGGAAAACTCGTCGACAGAGACCAAGGCTCGAGCGGCTGAGTTAGCCAATCAAATAGGGTCATATCATCATGGAATAGTCATAGATACTGCGATATCTGCGATTTTAGGGATCTTCCAACAGGTAACTAAGTTGACACCGAGGTTCAGAGTGCAAGGTGGATCGCCTAGGGAGAATCTGGCCTTGCAAAATGTACAGGTAATTGCTCAATCTTGAATTTTGATGGAACTAGTATCTTGATTATCAAATTACACGTCTCTATGCCTACTATTTTACTTTCAGGCTCGGTTACGAATGGTAATTGCTTACTTATTCGCTCAATTAATGTTATGGGTCAGAGGTCGCCCGGGTGGCCTCCTAGTGTTAGGGAGCGGCAATGTGGACGAGGCGTTACGTGGTTACCTTACTAAGTACGATTGCAGCAGCGCCGATATCAATCCTATAGGTGGCATAGCGAAGAACGATTTAAAGAAATTCCTTATATATTTTAGGTATGTAAGTGATATACACAGTGAATTTTGATCTATTATAATTCGAAAGTTGAAGCTTAAATTGATGTAAATGTATATTGCAATTATTTTATTTTAAATGACAATTTAAAATGTTTAATAATTTTATCTTCCTATAACTAAGAATCGCTGTGTATATTCCATACGATGTCAGATACTTGCACATAAGATTCAAAACAGTAACAATTGCTCTACGTGTTTGAATTCCAGACGTAAACACGGAATATCCGCTTTGGATAATATCCTGGATGCGCCACCCACCGCGGAATTGGAACCGCTGCAAGCGGGACAACTTGCACAATTAGACGAAGTTGATATGGGAATGACCTACAAGGAACTTTCAGTTTTTGGACGATTGAGAAAACAGAGTAAGGCCGGGCCTTTTACAATGTTTTGCAGACTCGTGCATATGTGGGACCATTGTACCCCGAAAGAAGTGAGCTCTTCGAAAATTCTAATTTAGTCGCCTATTTTTCTTTAAATAAATTTAAAAAAAACTTTTCATTTCAGATTGCCGATAAGGTGAAACACTTTTACAGATGTTACGCTATAAATCGTCATAAGATGACGATATTGACTCCGGCCTGCCACGCAGAGTCGTACAGCCCCGACGACAATCGATTCGATCACCGTCCCTTCCTCTATAATCACTCATGGAAGTGGCAGTTTGCGGCGATCGACGAACAGGTGAGAATTATGCGGGAGAAAATCGATGCTCATCTTGCCTCAAGTTCCAAAACGTCAGAAAGCGAGAGGAAACGCCAAGCTATCGAAGTAACACCGCGGTTAAGACACACGTGCAAAAATGCGACGCGTTATGGAAAGAAGTCTTGCATGCATTATAGAACTTGGCGTCATATCATGCGCAGAATGGCTCGTAGAGTCTAAACTTTTTTCGAGTCCAACTACCAGCGACGAGAGCCAGCCGAATAAACTATTAGACAGTATGTTAAAAGATTTCCGAATGTTTCGACATAGGATTAGCAAGCGAATAAATTAATATATATATATAGTGAGTACAAAAAGTATTCCTACGGAGGAGATATCTCTTAAAAATACCTTATTTTTAGAAAATATATATGAATTAGTAATTTATTAGCAAAGAATAAAGTACAGTGTATATTTCTCAAAATTATTTTATCTAAAAAGATGTGTATAATAATTAAAATATAATATTATCTCAATATTATCTCAATAAGCAAAAATTGTAAGAAATTATTTAGATCAGAAAGTATTGATAATTTTAGTTTCTAAAATTATAAGTATATATTTTCGCGAAGCTTTTTTATTTATGTTAGTAGAGAACATACTCATTATTAATAAATTGCTAATTAATGTTTATATATATATATATATATATATATATATATAATTTCTACAAAGCTTTTTTAAAAATCTCTCCTGTGCACAAAATATTTTTTGCATTCACCGTATGCGTTACATATGCACATATAACATGATAAATGGCGTAGAAAATTCAAAGATAGTAAACGACACACCTTGCTATTCTTGGCAAATGATTTTCTATAATTTTATGTTCAAAATAATAAAACTCTTTTCAGGTGAAACGACTCAGCAGCGAAGAGAAGCCATCCAAATCGCGTAAGGGTGCTGCTCTGCGGACTCCCAGATACATGACATTCAGCTCCGTGATCAGCAGTGAGTAAACAAAAAAAAGTGCGCGCGTTAACGAAGCACGTCAAGCACAACATATTTTGGCCGACGAAATAGCCAAAATAATCGGCGAAAGCACCCACCGAAAAATCCGCCCTTCCGGAGCTGCACGCAGGCCAGGTCGAATGACCGGTCTCGAAATTTCGTGCGCACCTATACCGTCGCGCTTCTCACCGCTTTTATTGAAGAGTCATCACCGGCATCATTCTTTGTTGCAGATAAAACGCATCCTGGAGTAGTAGTTTAGCCGTAGCACTTCTTCTCTTATCATTTTGATATTGCAGCGCTGCGATAGATGGATGTAAGTTTCGCTCTTTGAAGCGATTTGAAGGATTTTGTTCGCTCCCAGTGTTAATATTTAAGAAACCTCTGTGAGTGAGCAGTATCGAATATTTTGTGAAATTTTAAATGTATGCGAAATTTGAAAAAATATATTCTATTAATAAAAAGCATGATGTAAAGATTCTAATGCGTAAATCCTTATCCCGACATTGATTTTGTATCTCCTAAAATCAATCTTTTTCTAGAAAATTGGACACACGATGATCGCACTGAGAAAAATGGTCGGATTAAATAGTAATTCTGGTAGAAAATGGACGAATCAGAATTTTCTGGTTATGTCTATTAGAATTCTAGTTGAGATAACTAGAATTCTGATTAATATAATTATTCTGGTAAAAATAAGAATTCTAGTAGATTTTACCAGAAATATAGTATCAACCAGAATTCCGGTTATCTCAACTAGAATTCTAATAAATTTAACCAGAGAGAGAGAGAGAGAGAAATTTCTGATTCATCCATTTTCAACCAGAAAATTTTTTCAGTGCGAATATCAAATATCAAGGTACTTATATATGTGGAGTATGCATACATAATATTCATTTTTATTATCTCTCGCAAACATATATAAGAACGCGTAATCACGTTTTGCCGTTAGCTACAATTAATAACGATTTCTAATTAATAAATAGACATCAATGTCTGAATAACGCAATCGCGCGCTCTAATAGAATTTACAAATTCACCAACGATACGGTACAGCATATGAAACGATAAGTCTGTCCATTAGCTATCCTTTCCTTCTCATTCTTCTCTCCAAAATTTCATATATCTATTTTGTCTACAAATATCGAAAGTATAGCTGTGTTATACGCCGTTTCAGATTTGCACGTATATACATTCATACGTGAATAATATCTACACATATCATCATACGCTCGGTTTGCAATCGCACGTTAATAGTTTGCCCTATCAGTATAAAGTTTGCTCAATTTCACAGAAGAAAAAAGTATTTTATCTTATTCCATAGACATATTTTCGACTCTGTATGCTGTTGAACATTATTTCGCTTAAATTATTCTGATTTAAGACTTTCGATGGTTTCAAGAAACAGTATTTATACACATGAGAATTTTTAAAGCGAAAAACTTTCTTTTAAACACTCTTATTATATCAAGAGTCATATATATGATATATTTGAAATAATTAAATCCAAAGAAAATTAGAGCTTCAAAGTAGCAGTTTCATTCATGGAATTGTATCAAGAACAATTGTATGATCAAGCAAAAAATCAATCCATCGTAGGGTAACTGTCCCAATTACTGTGCCTGTCCTTATTAGTGTGCTTTTGTATTTCGATAAGTCATAAAGAAAACTAGCACGAATAAATAAGAAAAAATATTTTTTTTTGTTAAGTTAAATTGTTAATGCATACGATACCGAAGATAATATTTTATTTTTTGAGTATTACAGTATTTTAAATATTTTTCAAAAGATATATGAGGAATCTATGTGAATCTCCAATAATACGTACTGCAAGATTTTAAGCTTGTCCCTATTAATGTGCTCTGTATTGGAGTTGAAAACGTTGTGTTATAAGTGTACATTGAAATAAATATAATTGAAATAATGATTTATGTAATATTAACCTAAACAATTAGCTTAAATTTATTACCTGTTTTAGTAACTATACGTTAAAATGAATCAAATGTAGATAGGCACACAAATTGGGGGCACATTAATAGGGCCATCGTCGCTTGGAGGACTCACTAATAGGGACAAAAACATGTTTTTTATTTTTGTCAAAAACATTATAAAGTATTAACATTTTTTAAATTAAAGAAATATTAGAAGAAAAAGAAATAGTTGAAAAACCGATATTGATTGCAAGCAGATAAAATTAAAGCTACAATATTTAATAATTAATTCAGTAATAAGCAAGTTGGCTAAAAGGCACATTAATAGGGACAGTTACCCTAGATATTAAAGAGGATGATAAAAACATAAGAATTGTCTTGGTTACTTAGAACTTGTTTCTTGGTTACACCGATAATTCTTAGGTATGTTTTTACCTGTCTTCTCTAATATCTATGATGGATTAACTTTTCTGCTTATTAGACAAAAGATCATATAATTGTTCCGAACGACAGTTTTTGAGAGGTTCTCTTGGCAATAGATACTCTTGGTGATTTGCCAGACCACCGAAAAGGAACTATGAGCGAAAATTCTTGAATCTGCCTGGGATCGAACCCAGGATCTTTGGCATAGCAGTCTCGTGCGTTACCTACTACGCCACGCTCGTGCTCATTTACGTATGAGAGTATACACCAGAAAAAGAAAGATAATCCATGAGTAATTATTGCTCTCTAATTCCTACCGCTGTTTTTTATTCTATCATTCTAGCTTGCGACACTATGTAAGAACGAAAATAATTCAACTTTTCAAGCAGGAACACAGCGACAATGGCGAAATTTTATTCGACTGATTTTGCGGGTTCTGAACGTAATAAAAAAATTCAAACAACTACTGGGGAATGATTTAAAGAAGGTATAAATATAAACAAGGGATGATTGGCTTTAGGCAATGTTATTTTACAACTCGGTGATGGAACATATATCGAAAGACAGTAAATTTATAAGATTCATTGGGGTGGTAATTCCATAATTCTTATAATCAATAAGGATTACGAAATATCCAACTCCAAACATTAGCTGTTATGCAATATTATGTCATTGGATACTTTGTCCCATCTCCACGACATACTCTAAGTAGTTTTAAAGCGCTTTTGGCGCCTTGCTTGTCAATCCCACGTAAAATGTGAAAATCGTGATACATGTGAGAAGGATCGAACCTGAGATCTACCGACTACAAGTCGGTTACTCTCGCACTAAGCCATACGTTTCCACGTATCATAATACAACTTGTGGTCTTAATACCTGTATCCTTAATTCTGTAACTCTTAATAACGACATAATAGTATCAGCTTTTTTTAATTATAAATTCTTAACATTGGATTTTCTTATTATATACAATGTCTGCGCTACGACAATGTAATGATATATATATATATATATATA